>NW_028262336.1:45310000-45471666 GCF_047370975.1 Nipponia nippon | reverse complement strand
GACCAAGTTGCTCTGTGACCCAGCAAGCTACTGCTTGTCAGCTGAGTTGTGGTGTTTGGCTAGGTTCAACCTCTTATTCTCTACACATGTGAAGCAGAAAATGAACATCTTCACTGAGATTTCTACTGGTTTGTCAAAGACCTTGAAGCATGCCCATGCTCAACAGTGACTCAGGTGTTGCCTACTAATGTGTTAAGCTGCAGTAACTTGACAGACAACACTTAGCCCCTCCTTAAAAAAGCAAATTGATTTGCCCCAGAAGTAATTGTTCAAACATCTAATAGCAAATCTATTCCAAGACATGCCAAACTTAAGTATAAAAAATAAGAAAAGCATATAAAGAGTGGAAAGGACTTCAATACTACATCATTGCCTAATTTGATACTTTTTGAATGAAGGGTTTAAGCTAAAAAAAAAAAAGGGTACATGTGAGATATGTCTGTCTGAATTCACTTTGCTTTCAGCAAAATGGACTGAAAACTGAAAATATGCTTCTTGTCTTCGCAGAGACAGCTCTTCCTGTCTTGAGAACTAAAAGGGAGAAATATTACATTTTTTTCTAAAATAAAAGCTTCCATTCAGACCCTGAAGAGACCGATGGATTCAACTATTTTCATATAAAACCATAAACCCAATGAAATTAAGAAATTCAAAAGTAAAACATCTGAGATCCTTAATTAAATGCTGTGTACAGCAGAGGACATACACTCTCCTGGTCTTTGACAATCTTTGAAAAGGATGCTGCACTCAAGAACCGCATGATTTGCAAACACCGAAACAAGTGGAGGTTTGCTTTTCCTTGTATTCTGCCTATTTCAGCTCAAATATTTGGTTTCAAGTCTTTGGATTTGTATTTTCTTCCATTTCAGTACATGCTTTGTGTTGGTTTCATCTAATATATAAAGGCTGCACCTTTCAAAGCCTTCAAATAACACCATCCAGTTATTGTCATCGTGTCCTTCCCTCAGAACAGCAGCAGTTTGGCTCTGGGGGAAGTTTTTTGTTCTTTGATGTTCCCTCAGTAAAAGTAATTTTGCCAGTCCTGCTCTCTCCTTGTGCGCACCAGTATTGCTGCTACGACCGCTGTTAAAATGCACTAGCACGGCAGCGGACATGGGCCAGTTAGCCTGCTTCTCCCGTGTTCATTTGCTAGGAAGCAGGGCAAGTACGGCCATCAACCACTTCTTCCTAAAGTGCATTCGCAGCCACAGCTATTGTGTGCCCCAAGATTACATTTCTGTACCGTGAAAGGCTCTGTAAGGCTGTGCAGAAGTAACAGCAATTTTAAGACGAGGTTTGCTCCAAGGCAACAAACAGGAATAAAGACCCAGGAGAGCTAAAAGCTGAAGGATGCGATTTATTTTTTTATAACTGAATTATTAAATTAAAAGCAATATTATGGCAACTTTACTGAAGTGGGGAGTAAGTTCTGAGCACCAAGTCTGAGGGTTTTATTCTGCTTTTATTGAATCCATGTCTGTACGTGGAGCTCAGCCATGTGCGATCAAAAACAAATACAGCCATACTAATATTACTACTAAATGGAGGAAGAGAAAACCAGACTTTATACTTGTTCCCAAGTTCAAGTAAAGGTTAGTTCAGCTGTGTTTCCTTTCAACTAGCTATGACATGCAGCAAATCAAATGTGAAAAACAAAGTATGACCAACACTGAGAGTAAAATCAATACATATTCCAGTAGGAAATGCTTATTTATGCTGTGTCCTTTGTTCTCTTAGTGCATGGAAATACAGTGTATTTGAGACCGCTGCTGCAAGTCAAAGAGGAATTAGGAGGTTAAAACAGCAGCACATAAGGACAGCAAAAACCAATAACATCTGCAGCATAATATTTCCTCAGTAGTGCTGCTGACTAGGCAACAGATGTTGGGACCACTGTAATGGTGAGCTCTACCTATATACGATGTTCTACCTATATACAGTGAGCTCTACCATTATACAATGTTATTTATTCTCAGTAGGAATCTGTAACCAAGTGTGGAGTAGAGGTAGCCTTGGCACTAAAAAAAGCTACACTTTTCAAAACAAGGCACATTCAGTGGCTGAAGCAGGACTAATCCTAAAAGGGTAGGGCTCATGACACTTGTGGATGGCCTGCTCCCAGACAGGGATCACCAGGCCCATGCAGTATCAAGCCATCTCTGCAAGAGATGACAAAGTACAGTGATGCAGTAATTTATGTGGTTCTTGAGCACAAGGCTGTGAAAACATAATTAGGTAGTCTTTTATCAAATGAAACGAATAAAAACTATAAAACAAAATGATGAGGCACTAAATTTAGATGAAAATTCATTTGATTATCACATCAGAGCCGTGATATTTCAGATCATGCTGTCAGCTTAATTGGCTACAATTTATGTAGATTTGATAAAACTATCTGAGCTGTTAATAACGTAGGAAGTTGCATTTCATGTATTCAAAAGAAATTAGCTTTTTTACTCTGATGTAGGCACTTGAAAACCTTTGTGCTGAACACATTTTGAACTGTGTAAGGTTAGAGAGACCAGAATTACTTATTATTTTGGGTTCCTGATGACAGCTGTCATTACAGTGTCTGAGTGCTGACTGTACCTCATCTTCACACTTCACTGATCCCTCCACACCTGATATCTTCAGGAGGCCTCCTGCCTTTCTGAGCTTCATTTGAGGGAAGTCACCCCAGAAATTGCATCTAACTCAGGGAATTGACTAAAAAGTTTAGTTCTTCCCAAAATCTGTCATGAACAGCACTGATGGGACCATAGGGGTTTCTATATAAAAGAGTCTGACAATAAAAGTTCAGGACCAAGTAATCAACAGAGTGATCACAGGAAAGCAGTTATTAAATAGCAATGATTTAATTTCAAATTTTTTTTAAAAGGAGAATTTTCAGCTTTCAAAAAAAAATACTTGGAACCTTCTCCCAGAAACTGGCATTTCTCACTCAAGAATGGAGCAGAGATTTGTGGGACCACATTGCTAGTGTGGGAAGTATTTTTTTACTTTAAGGGTATTAACATTTCAAAGTGAGAGGCACAATGAAGAAATTTCTTCTGTTTGTGTGTAGGGGCCTGTTCATCTCTACATGTCTGCACACTCTCTTGAATATGGTGAAGGTAGAAGAGTAAATAATGTGCTCATGTTCTAAAAATTAGTAGAGAGTTCTTTGAGTTATTACTTTGTGCTTGTCTCTTCCAGTAATAAAAATGATCTGCTTGAAGACATAATTTGGAAATAAAAGACTTCTTTTTTCACATTTTATGTTTTGAAAAAATACAAGTATCCATTCTTGGAGTTTGTTTTGGAGCAAAACGTTTTCTGATTTTTCTGTGTTTGTTTTGAAGTTATTAGTCAGTTTTCAAAACGACAAAACACAATCTTTTCCTCACTAGTTTATGTAGATGCATTTGTTGTTCCTAAGAATATGCCCTGTTCTTTATTCCGTAAAATGAACCTCCTAATGCATACCTTCAAGCTTTCTTAGGTATCTAGAATGCAGAGTCTCTCCAGTATGCTTTCCTCCTGACTTCCACCATTCAACAAGAGCATGAGAAGGAAACCTCTCCTTGACTTGCAAAGGCCTGAGGAATGACACGCTGGGGGCTTACCACAGCATTTCGTCAGTGGTAGAGAAGAGACTCTCAGTTCGTGACAGACAGCTGCAGGCCACGTTAGAGACAATGAACTAAATTTTTACTTCTGAACACAGAAACTCTGGGAAAGAAAACATGAATAACTTTTTTTGCTCGAGGAGATAACATGATTCCAAAGGTTCCTCTGATATTATATTATGTCCTGGGGATTCCAGTTTTCTCTTTGAAAAGAAATTTCTAGCTTTTCTGTTGTCAAGTCTGAAAGCATGACATAAGTAGACTCAAAAAACCTGGAAGGCAAACCAAAAGAACCTTAAACATGCTTTTTAAAAAATCCTAAAACCCCTCAACTACCCAGTTTCTTAGGACAATTTTACAAACAGAAGCGACCTGGCAAAATTGATGGTTGGCCATCAAATCCCCAAATGCCACTAATCTGGGAACTCTGCACCAAAGACAGCAGGATAGGAAAGCAAGGACAGAAAAACACAAGAACTACTTTGAAATTAGCACAGGCCAAACAGTGAGTGGGTCCAAGGATGGCCCGTCACTGGATATCACTGAAAAGAGCCTGGCTCTGTCCTCTTTGCACTCTCCCTTCAGGTATTTATACACACTGTTGAGATCCCCCTAAGCCTCCTCTGACTTCAGCATAAGGGTCCTGCAGAAATTCTTGCAGCGCATCCTATTTCTTCACCCCGTTGTTCCCACTCCAGCTAAGGAGATCTGAGCTGCTGACCTACCTTGGCATCCTCTGGACACAGGATTACCTTTTCTCACATAAGGGCTGCCTACTTGGGCTTAATCAAATGAACACATTTTCTTAAAACTGTGGGCCTGTTTCAAGAGCTCACAGCATGTCGGAGTTCCTCTACTAGCAAGGCACTGGATGTGTTTGCTGGACAAAATGGCAGTAACTTTGACTGTTACTGTACAGCAGTTTAACCATATCCCTCTGGTCCATGTGAGCACAGGAATAAGACACGATCATTGAACAGTGTGTCAGAGCAGTGACACCAGGAGAGGTAGATGGCTGCTGTTAACCAAGATGCAGCTTAAGAGCAGTATATAGCATGAAACTGTAATTAAAATCCACAGTACTCAGTGGATAAAGTTATAATGTGCATTTTTAGCCCTGGGTAATTGACATTTCTTGTAAATACTTAATAGCAACACCAAGGAACATCTTGTAAGTATGGATATAAAAGAACTTTATTCCCTAAGGGACTTCCTTTTTCTTTTTTTTCCCTTTCTCCTTCTTTCTTCCCCAAGTGACGCCAATCTCAGAGGCTGCTCTGCTGACAAGATTCTTCATTTTTTCCAAAGCAGGATTCCCAATACGTTATAGAAGAGGTAATACTGCAAGTAATACAAAGCCTAAGCTGCCCTGGGAAGTTTTTGCTAGCTGTTTAATCTTCCGCCCTCAAAATGCAATTCCCTTGCTTTTGTAACCTGACAACAGAACTACCACTCAGCTTCTGCAATTAAACGATCCTCCCTAGTAGAGTTCCAAGTAAAGACAACAGTTTATCTACAAGCACGAGTCGCATGGTTTCTCACACCTTGAACAAGACAGGTACCCCGTCAGGAACAGCCTGGGCATGGCTCAGCAACCTTGTCTGACCAAATTCTGAGTAGAATTGTGATGGGGATCTGGACAAGCCCTTTCTCCAAACATGACCAGAACACAGTGCCAGGAGTGCTGCCTGTATGTCCACGACAGACTTTTTTGTAACTTCAAGGCAGTAAATTTCCTTCTTTGCCTTTTGAGAAGTTCCTTCAGTAAGTATGAAAGTCTCCTTCAAGAGGAAAAGACTAGACCGCTCTAGCTGAAGGTTTAGGTCCTTTAAAACCAAAGTCCAGCATTCAGACTCCATGGCCCTTCACGGAACATTGTAAAAAGTGTTGTCACACAAACCCCCACACTTCAGGACACAAAACATGAAGGGGCACAGAATGAAGAAAGAACCCAAACATGAGTTGCAGCAGTAACTGGCTTTGATTAATATACATGCTCAGGTGAAATGCCGGTTTGTGCTTAGTCCCATTTTCAGGTACAACCACCATGCTAGTTATCACATGAGATATCATAACAATCAGCATTAAATCTCAGCCATAGCAGGCTCCATTTATCACAAATTGAATGCTTCCTACCATTACTTATTCAATAAGACATATATTTAGCTGATTAGTGTGTGCTATCTTGTTACTATTTTATTTTGCATATGTTTCGTACTTGTGCATATAGAAATGTGCACATGCAAAGGGAGCAGTAAAAAAAAAATTGTAGATGCAGAAAAGGAAAGGGAATCACAACTCATTTTGTATATTAAAACTAGCTGCATCAAACACATGATCTGCAGGTCTGTGGAAGAAAAAAATCTTTATAACAAAGAAGGGTATGCTAATTAGTTAATTATAGATGATAGACCAGCAGCAGGGGATGACTACAGGAGTATCTTAACTGATAAGCACTTTATGACCTTCAGTGGATCCAGCTTCATGACACCTCACTATATTATATCCCTCCCACAAACTGTTAGACTCACAAGTAAGATCTATTCATGTTTCCTAATTTGGTGAAAGAGCAAGACCAAAGATATTTAACAGAAGTTACTCTAAAGTGCAAATTATGTAGGAATGGGTTTGTAAATAATGAACCAACCTACTGTTTTGCATATTCCTTATTTTTGCTGATGCATTTGCACTCTCTAAAACTGAGCAAGAAAACATGGATCAAAATTAAAACAAAATTGATCATGTTGACTTGCAATTTACTGAAACTATCTGATGAAAAATGACAATAGTAGGAGGAAGTGTTAGAAATAATAGTTGTAGTTGTAAAACCTTTGGTATTTTTCACATATTTATGCATATTTTTTATGCTTTTATGATATCATGTTATAGGATCACAGCATAATGGAAATCATCCAAAGAATTTGGACTTATTCTACCAGTTTCAGTGGGTATTTCCTACAGAGTACCACAAGAAATATAAAAATACTAATAAAGGGAAATCCCTCGGCAGTGAATATCTGAAGAGTTTATTGTAGTGATGTGAGAGAGAATTCATTTCCAAACTGTGAAAACCAAAGAATGCCCTCATTTATCAGTATGCACTCTGCCCAGGCATTTCTGTTGACCAGTCAGTTTACCATTCTTTAGAGAGCATCACATTCAAAAGATGATCAGTAACCCCTTCTTCGAGATTAAGCAAAGTATCAGGAAGATGTGAGTGTGGATTTCTTGCAAATGAAGATAATCATTACTGGCTTGGCATGGTCAGTCAAAAAACAAATCACTGACTATATCACATTTTATACAAGGCTGCAGGTCATGCCTAAAACAACTGAACTGATGAATGCCCTCTATAGGGGACAATCCTTAGATTTAGTACCATTCAAGGCTGCTGGATGTGGCAAGTGATTGATTTACATCTCAATTTTATGTAGAATTTATGCACATGCTTAGTTCTGCACTGCAACCAAAACCAAACTCCTAGTCTCCAGTGAGTACCTGTGCCTGCAACTCTTCTAGAAACTAAGTTTTCAGATATGATCTGTGACTGTACTATCCAAAATCTAGAAATATGCGTCACTGTCAGAACCTGATAACCAATACAATATCAAAAGAAGGATGGAAGCAGAAATTACTTCATAATGACCTCACAGCTTTCAAGATGCCCTTCACTTTGCTGACCTTTCTGTAGAAATCTTTTCTTTAGAGTGAATCTCTGTGTACACCCTAAATGTTTCTGTCAGACTCTCAACAAGCTAATTATTAAAAAACTGTTTTAAACATTGAAAATAGCAATAATCTGAGAATAAATATGGGGTTAAATTTATGTCTAAATATCTCTTACAGAGAAAAACCTCTTTAAAGCCTAACATTAAAAATTCATATTTCTCTGGGCACTGCTTTAGTATGATGACTACAATGTTACATTTTACAAAATGTTAATTTTCCTTTTCCCAAATATTCTGAAGAGAAAGACTCCATTGTTTCTTTAAAATAACAGGAACATTATGACACAGCAGGGTAAAAGCAAGAACAAACTAAATACTTTTTCCTTCTAAATGGCTTATTTATGCTGTACGTAAAAATAAGTTAAGGTTGCACTGTGTATTGGGGCAATTCACGCAGATTATATGCAATTTCTTTCAAGATTCCTGGTCCGTAGTGCTTCTGCATTCCCAGAACCCTTTTGCACTGCTTTCTGTTTTCTTCTGTTCTTTATTTATGTTTCACTGCAGTAAATTCCAGGTGATGTTCTTCTACTCAGTTCAGCTCCTCTGCCGTTCTTCATGATAAAAAGGACTTGTGTCAATAGGCACAACTGGCAATTCAGATGACTACTATGTGACACAACTATATTTTTCTTACTGTAGCCAGGGTTTTTTTAGTATTGAAAGTTCTCTGTACAGCTGAATTTTCATTGTAATTGCCTGATGCATCTTTACCGACTCGGGCTTTTCAAAGAAAATCAGAGGATAATTTCATGGACAGAAATGATCAATAATTGCTTTAAGGCTCAGAATGTAGAACAACAGAGGCTTATGGGTCTTGTTTGAAACCAGATAGAAATGATTCTGAAATCTGCATTGAAGTGCTGAATATTTCCTTTTAAATAAAATAATCATAGAGTCATAGGATAGTTTGGGTTGGAAGGGACCTTTAAAGGTCATCTAGTCCAACCTCCCTGCAATGAGCAGGAACATCTTCAACTAGAGCAGGTTGCTCACAGCCCCATCCAACCTGACTTGAATGTTTCCAGGGATGAGGCATCTACCAACTCTCTGGGCAACCAGTTCCAGTGTTTCACCACCCTCATCATAAAAAAATTCTTCCTTATATCTAGTCTAAATTTACCTTCTTTTAGTTTAAAACCATTACCCCTTGTCCTATCGCAACAGGCCCTACTAAAAAGTCTGTTCCCATCTTTCTTATGAGTCCTTTAAGTATTGAAAGGCTGCAGTAAGGTTTCCCTGGAGCCTTCTCTTCTCCAGGCTGAACAACCCCAACTCTCACAGCCTTTCTTCATAGGAGACGTGTTCCAGCCCTCTGATCATCTTTGTGGCCCTCCTCTGGACTCACTCCAACAAGTCCATGTCCTTCCCATGCTGAGGGCTCCAGAGCTGGACACAGTACTCCAGGTGGGGTCTCACCAGAGCAGAGTAGAGGGGCAGAATCACCTCCCTCGACCTGCTGGCCACACTTCTTTTGATGCAGCCCAGGACACAGTTGGTTTTCTGGGCTGTGAGCATACATTGCCGGCTCATGTCCAGCTTTTCATTCACCAGTACACCCAAGTCCGTCTCCACAGGGCTGCTCTCAATCCTGTTTTGATACTGGGGGTTGTCCCGACCCAGGTGCAGGACCTTGCACTTGGCCTTGTTGAACCTGATGAGGTTCACATAGGCCCATTTCTCGAGCTTGTCTAGGTCCCTCTGGATGGCATCCCGTCCCTCAGGCGTGTCAACTGCATCACTCAGCTTGGTGACATTTGCAAACCTGCTGAGGGTGCACTCGATCCCACTGTCTGTGTCACTGATGAAGATATGAAAGTACTGCTCCCAATACAGATCCCTGAAGGACACCATTTGTCACTGATCTCCATCCAGGCATTGATCAAAATAAGACGAAGGATGAGCTATGGTGCTAATCATAGACCAGTGGCTCAACCCATAGGTGTGTGCTACTGTCTGCAGTGTCTGAGGGTCCCTGCCTGGTCTCCAGCTGCCACTCCGGAGGAACACAGATCTCCCCAAGGTCCTATATCATATTTCTGAGCCCTGCACAGGTATATAGTGAGTCCTTGGGTGCCACAAGTGGCATTGGGTACTTTTGAGTGATCAAATACATGGAGCCATTACCATGTCAGTTTTGAATTACAGAAATAAAATAATATCAAATATCTAATGTTCCAAAGGAGATTTTTAAAAATAATGACCTACTTGTCCATCACTGCAATAAATTTATTTGCATTGTAATACATTTATTTGTACTTAGTGTGTACAAATACAAGTCCTATATTCTGTAAAACTGGAACTTGTGCTTGCAAAGCCAGAAGCTGGTATTTTTTAAGCTGGCTACAATATTCCTAATAGCTGAATTCACTTTTTGTTAGGCCAGTTGATGGGTGCCGTATATCATCAGATACAGTCTCCTACATTCTCCATGTTTGAAATAATAGACAATTCCAAGGATTATGAATTTTTCTTCTTATATTTTTTCTTTGAAATACGGGGTGTGATTCTGGGTCCTTTGAAGTAATTCAAAAGCCATCTTTTGACACAAAAAGGTTTCTGGATCAGCCTGCGTCTCCTAGAGCGATTCAAAGAACCTCTCTTTTACTCACCTGCTTGTTCCAGCTACTGTTCAGCTTTGGGGACAAATTTCAGCTCACTCTTTATGTTCTGAATCTCTGACAAGTTGACAGCAGGACCGGGAAGTTTCTTAGCTCCTGGGAGATGTTTCTTTTCTTTCTCCTCCTCTGTCGAAGCAGGAACACTCTGCACAAAAGGATACCAGTGACCTTACTGCTGCAACAGCGATCTCTTGAGCATGAGCATAGGTCAGTTTTTTGAGAAACAGGAAAGGATGTTTTTATACGAAATGCAATCCCAATGGAAATTGGGGGGGAAGGGGAGGAAGAGACAGGGTATCCTGCTGGTTGTTGTCTACAATGTCTAAAAACATTCTGAAAAAAAAATTTGAAGGTGCTCAGTGAAGAGGAATGCAGATCTTTTGGTAAATGAGTAAGAATTTACAGTGTCAGACCATTAGCAGAAAATTAACTGAGTGGAGCATTAAAGGCAGCTCCCAGGTCCTTCATATTTTAGGGGAAAAAAGCCGAAGAACCATCTGTATCATCTAATTTCTTTCAGAGTCTCATAGCTGCTGGCCAATTGGGGAGGAAATCCATCATGCACTTCTGCAGCTCTGGAGAAGAGCTATGATAATAGGTTATGGACCCCAAAAGCTCTATCCAAGCTCAGTTTGAGTTGATGTTTAATTTTTCTTAACCTCAGTTGTAAGATCAGAAGGGGTTTTTTTCATTTTATGTTTGAATTAGGGTAATGCCTGACAGCTATTTTGCTGACACCGTAAAAAATTCAGGCTAAATAACAGCACTTAAAGAATAGCAAGCATCTCAGCTAATTTCCTGATGGACCACAGTATTTCAGCCCTTGGTACTTCCCCAGCTGTACTATTACTCCTAGGTGAGGTAGAGCATGTATTTTAGACAATTTCTATTCTAGACTGAGCAATGTCTTGAAGGAGTAGTTTTCCAGTAGGAAGTTTGATGTTCATCCAGGCTGTTCTGTATTTTATAAAGCTGGCATAGAGGGGGAATCATGTAGGTTTAGAGATGAATTAATATTTTACTGTAAATAATTTCACAATGAAATTATTTTTTCTTTTGTGATTACTCTCCGAATGTCCTCTTGGGATGGCCTTTGGGGACTTAATTCAGTATTTAGATTCATTAGCCACCCTTTTTGGAAAGCTTTATTGACCTTGAACATTCAATTCTTGATATTTGACTTCATTTTTAAAATTACAAAGTAATCTGTCAAATATTATTGGCCAGTAAACCCCTCTTTCTTTTGTTGACTAATGGACCACATGCTAATGAGGAAGCATACTTTTTGCAATGTCAAGTAGCAAATAAACAAGGAATTTTAGAAAAACTGACATTTTCTTCCTCTCTGATCTTTAAGCCATGAGCTTGTATTGTTTCCTTTGACAGTCTTCTTGTACAACTAGCTAATCTGAATAATCAGGAAAAACTACCATCCACCAAACCCTCATAGCAGATACTGTGTTAAAAATAACTGTTTCAAGTCACCTACAATACCATTCCTTCTCATAGTACAAATGGTGCAAACTTTGACCATGTTTTGGAGACTCTGCGCTCCATAAACTGATGTTAGCTTTCCCTTCTAATCTCAGGTGTGTGCTATTTATGATTGAATCCCCCCTATATCACCCACTCTGTGTGCAATTCACAGCTGAGATCAGACCTTGGCCTTCAGTTTTATTGAAGGAAGTCTGAAGAGTGACTTAGATATATGACAAGAGTTAACAAATACCTGCATGGAAATGCTCTGACTGAAGAAGAGTTATTTTCTGAAATTCCCACCCTCCATTTCTTTTGGATGTTAACACATCTGCTCCATTGACCTTCAAAAATACATGTTCCCTTCTGACTCCACCATCCCTTTGAGTAAGACCCGTATTTCCATCATCTCCTTTGCCAAGGTTTTAAAATATAGTGAAAAATGCTAAGCACTGTTAGCAAAAGTAGTGTTTGCCTAAAGCTGATCTAAAGAATCACAAGCTGTACTGCAAAACTTGACAAAATGAGAAAGCTGAAAAGATAAGTCCACTGGTAGTGTTTTTATTCTATTCCTATTACAAGATCTGTTTCTGTAGTCTTTACTCCCATTGCTTTGGTTGCATATTGGCTCTAAAACCAGGGCCAAGAACTTTCATTCCATAATGTCTGTCTCATATATAGTATTCACATAACTGAGAAGCAAAGCATTATTCAATTACCCAACCAAATCTAATTATCAGCTCTAATAATTTATTTTATTTCTCAAATACTACCAGAATTCACACATGCTATATTAGTTTCTGCTTAATAACATGCTTTCCTTCACCAGTTTAATTACTGTGGAGAAAATATGCTTTGATTTCTTTCCAGGGGAGAAAGCCACAATATGTGTCCAAGGTCACTTTGTATGTTTGCGTTTGGTTTTTTAAAATCTTCTTAAGAAGAGTTAAGTCAGCCTGGGTTTGATTTCCTCAGGAAAGTTTTCTGTAAACAGAGCACTATTTATGTCAAATATGTCTAAATTCAGAAAAAAATCTGTCTGATTTAGACAGAAAAGGAAGAATTAGTGCTTACGTAACGAAACCTGATGATTTTAAGTGCTTTTACCAGGTCAGAAGGAGCTGATGATTTGTCCAAAACTAATCTGGCTGCTTCTTGTCTGGGGCTGAATCACCAGCAGTGCCACTGCATGCCTGGAGAGACGTGGCTACCCACTTCCCTCCTGGTCTTCACAGCTCTGCTCTGCCTGAGGGCAAGACTCCCTCCAGCCACAACAGCTTTGCTTCACCCTCATGGCAGCAAGTCCACCCAGCCGAGTCCTGCCAGAGGCAGTCCGGCTGTATGGGGTCGGTTTGAGCCCTTCCTGCCCTTGGCTCTGGGAAGCATCCACAGCTCTGGCCCGGCAGGACCAGTTTTCAGCTGGGGACTATAAGACCAAACTTCACCAGCTGTCCAGGAAGCCACAAGCACCCACCTTTACTTGAGTTTTTTTCCTGTTTGGAGTATCCCACTACCTTTTCCTCCACCATTGGTTTTAATTCTTATCTATTACAAAAGTTCATGGTAAATAAGATCCTTTAATATAATCCAGAAATACGATACCTGTGTTTAATTATAACCTTTGTGATCAGTGTTGGTTAAGGTATAAATTGAACTTCATATTCAAAACTCAGTGCTAAATGCTCCCTGTAAAATACAGGCAAGCAAACACAGAATTCAATCTGAAATGGAGTATTTTCACCCCTATGCAGGTAAATGGGTTGACAATCTCTGTTTTTAATTTGCAAATGTATAGTTTCCACATTCAGTTTCTCCTTGTTGATAAATATTCAAAAAAATGTCAGGTCTGAAAACCTGTTCCAATACTGTTAAACTGTAAGAATAAACCCCACCGCAGGGCAGCAGGTAGCAGCATATCCTTCCAAAGCCTAGCTATAACTTTCCCTGATGTAGTCCATCAACTCCCATCTAGATAAATACTGCTGGCGAACTCCTGGCTCTCTTTCCTGACAGTAGATATCATCCTGCTGTTGAAGAAGAGCTATCTACCTTTGAAACAGTTTAAATTCCTATAGGTGCCTTGGCACCAAAACCAGAACAATGTATATATGCAGTGTTTAGTAGGCGGCCAGTTATTTCCATGAATGATCAGTGTGTCTTCAGCTGTGATACCTAAGATTGGTATGTAGTGTTATAAGATTGATTTAAAAGGCTTTCTTCCATCAACGGCAGAGATTGTCCTGGAAAAAAAAATCAAAACCCTCTTTTTTTCTTACCTCCTCCACTTCTTCAGGTGTAAGTTCTTTTCTTTTATGAGGGTGGCCTGCACCAGGTCGAAATGCTCCCATTGGGATGTTAATATTAGCCTGTGAGAAGGAAATTATGATGCATATAATAGCGACTGATAAATAAGCATACAGTTGGTAAACGGCAAAACTCAAAAGGGGTTGAACAAGAGTATAGACATTATCGTGGTTTCCGAGCACTTATGCCTTCAATGTATGCATCATCACACCACTCCCACAGGAAAGGGAAATGCTTTCATCTCCATTTTAAGGATGTAAAGTGAAAAAAAAAAATCTACCTAGAAAGCTTTTCAAGTTCTGCATTTTACTCTAATGCTCCCTGATTTCATTGGACTTTAAATAAATGAGTACTAGACACCAAAGTGTTTTTAGGCATCTGGGTCTGCTTTGATTTGGTCAAGGTGAAGCAGAGAGTGCCAGAATAAGGATTTAAGTGTAAATCACCCAAATTCTACAATAACACCCAAACCACTGGACCACTCTCCCTCCCCCAGTGACACCAGTTCTCACTTCACTTAATCACAGGTAGTTAGGAAGGAAAGCCTGTCCTGAGCCAACTTAAGCCACAAATGTTTAAAATGTGATTTTACCAACAAAATTTACCCATGAGTGCTACAAACTGCAAAGGTAATGACTTAGTCCTAGGAATACGCCTCTCGGTTGCAAAGAGGATCTGTGGGAAAAGACAGGGAGGCTTTTTGACCCTCCAGCCCCTGCTAGGTTTTGCCCAGCCACCCCAGCCCAGTCTGCAGTGGGGGCTCACGGGCTGGAGCAGGCTCAGCCGGCTCTCACACCAGACAAACTGCTAGCCCCCAGCTTTAGCAAACTCCCTCCAGAATGATACCCACATGACTGCATCTATCTGATTTTTTATCTGTGGCAGAAAGCCAGTAGCCATAACATAAACGGGGCTTATAATAAATACCTTAAAAGTAAAGATTTCCGAGAAAAAGGATGGCAGAAAACGTTGCTTAGGAAAGAGCAGCTAAAATGTATCTATTTCCCAATGTGACCCAGCCTGGATTATTTTAAAAGTCAAATAGCGTGATCAACTAAATGCACAATTTATACCTATTCTTATCTCATGATCTCAGAAAAGAAGCTGCTCCTAGGAAATGTCATCAAAATATCATGACTCCCACTGGTAAAACCAGCAGGTGAATTGGTAATGTTATGGAGCGGAAACAGAAAACCTTCCAACAGCGAGCTGGGTTATTGTAGTTTGCAATCTGACTGATCTGCATTAAATGAAGATGAATAATCCCATCCTTCTGCTCAAATCGTGGTCTTGCAGATCATGCCCCAGGTTGGGCAACCACAGGAAAACAGCCCACTGTTTTTAGTAACAACAAATGTTCTGACAGCTGTAATCAAACACTGAGCAAATTAAGAATCCATTTGCTAAGAAATAAGCACCTTTCCCTTTATTCTATTTATCTGTTTCCTGTTCTTTTATATATGCAGGGTGATGCGGCCATTTCAGTGGGGCTGACAAATGTCTGTAGGGTCATGCAGTTTATAGACAACTGGGTATTCACTTCATGATGCTTTTTCACTGAGCATTAGTTTAGATATTGTGAAACCTTTCATCTGCACTTCCTAAGTTCCCAGGAGACAAGGCATTTTCAGCCTCGTAGTACTTAACCCATTATTTAATTTAGGAGTGGAAAAAAACAGCTTTGCTATTTTTAATTTTAAGCATCTCCCCCACCAGGCTCCGGTACCTCCAGGCAGCTTCTTTTTTTGGAATATGAAACTTCTTTGCACTTTACAGCTAGCGTGGTCAAACAAGTTTGCAAAGTTGAAACATTAAGAGTTACCTCTCCTCTTGGTGCTCATTTTGAACTCAGGCATTCCTTCCCCTTGGAGTCAATCACAGCAGAAGCCAGCCTCCCACGGCCACCCACGGCATACCACAGCATGGTAATTCTGACACCCAGCCCTTGCATTTCCTACTGTGATTGACGGACCAACTGTGCCTAAAAATGGTTCAGGAAACAGAAATGAACTACTAAGTGCCAGACTGCTCATTAAATTAAATAAGCTGCTCTTTGGTCTGCTTCAGCATTTTCCCAGTAATCTGTGTCACACTAAAGCAGTTTGAACTATTTTATCTGCTTTTGCGTCAGAGTTTGGACAAGATGCACGCAGACATGAGATATTAACTTGGTAAAACAAGCAGCGTTTAAGACATAGCTTAACACTGTCTGGATCTGATAACACATACTATAAATGAAAATATTTCTAGTATGAAATTAAAGTATGACTGATTTCTGAACAGTACTTGACCAGAGGTACCAGAGTCCTGAGCTGTAAATCTCCCTCTTAGTCCAATGACGTTCCCCTCCCATGGATGAGCAGCCGTATGATGGGTGAACAGTGGACCAAATTCTGTATGCCAGTGTAGCTCTGTAAGGACTGCGTTGTGCTGCGATCAGCACGAGTTTGCAATTTTGTTTTTAAAATACGTTTCAGGGCTCTTGTCACCTGTCTGCTAGGATGGAGATAGGAACCTTAATGATCTCATCCTCACCTGTTCCCCATCCAGTGAAATGCTAAACAGGAAATTTTTTTGTTCCAAACTCCTGAAATCCTAAATTATAATTGTTTTAGACAGACTTTCTAGGTGTGATTATTATTTTTAATCATACTAATTATTAAAACTATTCGGTTTGCATCTTCCTTTGTTTTTGGAAAGTGCCTATCATATTTTGGATGTCACTGTAGGTTTCATAATTAGTAGGTATGTGTACTGATGTACTGGACTAAGGTCCTCCTGAACAGATTGAAGTAAAAATACCTGTAAGCATGACATACAACATATATTGCTGGTTTGACTCGATTCAACTGGTATTTAGAGAGGTGTTTGTGTTCTTATTTCTGTTTACTAGAGATGATAGGGCATCCAGGTCAGGAACTGTTGGGTCTTCAATTACCAGCAGCCCTGCATGACTTGAGGACTGTTACGGGTAAGTTCTCCACAGCATCCCAGCCATTCCTAGCTGTCCAGAAGGATGACTGAATAAGCTGGAAAGCCCTTTCAGTATAAACATATTCAAGTTTAAAAAAAAAAAAAAAAAAAAAAAAAGGAACTACAGAAAAACTGAATGTAATTCAGAAAAAAAATAGGAACCCCCTCACCCTTACCTCTGGGGAAAGCCAAGCATGGTGTTTGTAGGCAGAATAATTGTCAGCCAGAGCTATACACAGCCTTTACACACTGAAAGGAGGAGGCCAGCAATGAATATTAACAGGAATTAACAGTACTTTGGTCCTTTATCACCCTGAACTACTCTTGGAAACCAGTTGCTGCCTTTAACTCTCCCACATCTGTATTTAGTGGCTGTTGGCAAGTGAAGATTTTAGCATACACCTCATAGGGTCAGAAAGAAGCCACTTCTGACACAAGAGTACCATGAAATACTTCCGTTAGTAAAGTGTCATTATACTTCCATCTCTGCAGAACTATGTATATTCTCCAGGGGATGTCGGTCCTACTATAATAGCACATAATATTAAAGGATCATAATATATGAATCACAATGTATAAAAGTAATGTGACATTTTGAGGCATGGTTCTTAGAGTGCTCAAAGTGTAATAGGCATCAATTCAAGTGCAAGTCTCCCTGCTGGAGCAACATTTGACACAATGTTTAATAGATTTATTTTAAAGTTTGTGCTGTAATTTTTCTCATGATTCAAATTACCTTTGCAAAAATTAAAGTTTCTTAAAATACTAAACTTGGTGCTTAAATTTAATGCACTTTTTTAATGGACAAACTAGAAGATTTTTTTTACATTTAGAAGCTGGAAAGTCATCATAAAACTAAAAAGGAGTCTATAACTACTTCTTTACTTTAAAGAAAACAGTAAGCCAAATTCATTCCTTAAAAATGTTTGTATGTGCCTATGGAATTTAAATGTAAAATTTAAATACTTTTGAGCTATAAATTATCTACCTTTTTTAAAAATCATGCAAATATTTTCATAGTCACTGTAAAAGAGGGATGAAAATTTGAACTGAGTGAAATCAATGGCAAGCTTCTGCTAATTTCAACTGAATTAGAGTACCATAGTTTGCATGCCTGTTCCAGTGGAGTTGATGATGATAAAGAGAATTCGCATTTTTACAGTGCCTTGCAACTTCAGTACACTGTCTAGACACTGGGTAATTAATATTCTTGATACTCCAATCCATTGAGTTAGTATTATCTTGGGGAAACAGAGGATAGGTCAGACTTCAGAAATTCCGTTTTGTATTTCTTACATAATTTTAGGGGAATCTGAGCTCATGGGAAAATTTGATTGCAAGTGCATTTTACAAAATACATGAAAATTCTGTAAAATTCTGGAGCTCAGGAGGTATTTTGGCCTTTTGACAAGAATCAATGATAGCATCAGCTAAATACTGTCTGCATGATGCTACTTCATGATGATGTTGGGATAATTCTCCAGCTGTTTCTTTCACAAGTACGTAACAACCAACTTCATCCTTGTGAGCATATGCCGTTTGAGGATGTATGTGACATACAAGAATTTCTTTAATGGAAACATCAACATTTCTCTCATTTTACTTTGGCTTTTAAATAAAATGATTCTTAAACAAATATTGGAAGTTGTGGGGTTTTTTCCTAAAGGAATGCAGACATGAAAAACTTCACAATACCTATGCCATCTTTTTAGCCTATAGTTCTTCCAGCATTATATTAATTCTGTGGAAAATGTAATAGTTGCAAGAATTCATTTTACTCATAATGCTGATCTGTTAAGCAGACGTATCACTGTGTTTTGCTTGGCTGATCCACCAACGGACATAACCCAGCACTGGAAAGACCATGCAAGCAAGTGATCAACCAACCTATCTGATCTAGTTTTTTATCAGCTCAGACCATAAGATGCTCTTCAGGTCAAACTTTCTCAGTGCTTTCTTATCTACCAAGCTTTTCGATTTAAAAGAATAATCCCGTTAGCATTTCTGTAGTGTTTTTTATGAGCAAAATGCAGTTTGCCAAGCAATGGATGTTGAGATTTACTATTTTATTATATTAGAAACATAAATACTGTCTCTTACCTGAATAGCTTTGACATGTGACGCTGGCTGTTTTGACATTTTTAAGACAGAGGCTTATCCCTGCAAGCAAAATGGGAAAGTGTTACAGGCTCTGACATTCTGATAGCTAGGGGAGATAAGCTAGAACTTAACCCGTGCTGCCTCTTGACAGGCATCCATTTCACCTACCCAGCTCCTGTTTCTGTCTCAGTTTCAGAGCTGCTTAGTTATTCCTTCTGAATATCAGAAGGAGACAGAACACCTGAGCTTCTCTAATTAATCTTTCATAGCCACAAATGGAGCTCTCTCTTTCACATTAAAAACAATAATGAGTAGAGATAAGGAATCTCTCAAACCTTAATGGCATTGTAAAATGAGTAAGAATTAAGAGAAACATTTGAGGATAAACAATGTACGATTATTTCTGTCACAGTATGTACGTGGGAATTATTAGAACTCTCAGTTTAAACCTTCTTTCAAATAAAGCATAACTTGCTACAAAACATATTGATAAATGCAGACATAACCATTTTCTGACTCACAAATCCTTGCAAACCCTTAATGCCTATAGACTGAAAATGATCAAGATGGTCAAACTGTAAAGTTCTGTTTGACAATTGCTAGGGCACAAAGTAGCCTCTCTTCAAAGTTTTAGGTCATATAGACTCATTGATTTTCTTTAGCAATAAGATAAAAAAGAACTGAAGTTTCCCTATAATTCCATGCAGGCATAGAAATATGGACTGACACAGTATTAATATACCATAGGAAAGGGAAACCAAAGTCAAAGGAGTCTGTAAAGGTTAAAAAAAAAAAAAAGCAAGAAAGAAATTTTACCATCAGATTAATTGAAACATTCTCTCGGTCTTTTATTCTTTCACTGAGAATTAAGATTTTAACTGGACTAGACCTTCATCAAAGTCTGGTTATTTAACCTATCTCAATACAATGCAAAATAAGATAGTAATACTAAAAGGTGAGAAATGAGTTCACCAGAGAACTCCTGATCACAAACAAACTACAGCGTATTTTGTCTACAGTATTTAACCTGAGATGAGAAAGAAATTTTTGAGAAAAGTAATAAATGACGTAGGAGAGAATAGTAGAAATATACTGAGAAATCAAAACTGGGTCAAAGACTTTGGTACTCCAAAGAGTATAACTGTCACGTGGAGGCAGTGGCGAAGAAAAGCATAGATGAGTTGTAGGTTGGCTTCAGCCTGGAATATCAGTCTGAAATTATATCACTGGAGCTGCATGAAAGACTTGCTCTTGCATATTCTCACATCGGCTTTAAATCTGCCTATAATGCTGAGCAGAACTTAAAGTAAAAATGACCTGCCGCTAGAGGTATCCCTCTGATCGCACTCTCAGCTGTAAAGAGTGTTGTCCAAACCAACACATAGCCTTAAGTCAGAGGACGTCATCTTCATAGGTTTCTTCGAGTTTAAATTGCTTCCACTAAATTAATAATTCAGAAAAAAATCTCACTGTGCAAAACAAAACCAGCATGTTTCCAGTGAGTTTTAGATTGTGGTTTTATGTTTATATTTACAATCTTAAAATCAGGGGTAGTTTTAGAACTTCAGAATTCACTTTGGGGGATGAAATCTTGGCCACTGAAGTTCATGACAAAATTTGCACAGATTTCAAAAACCCCAAGGGATTTACTGCACTCTCTTTCTTTCCTTTTTGAAAATCTTTACTATGCATAGAAATAATTGTGCTGTTAATCAGTGGTTGAATTCCAAAGATAAATTCAAAACAATCCCCCAGTTTATTGGAAAGATAGGACTCATGATACACAAAAGTTTAATTAATTTTTCTTATCATCTTCTCCTCTTTCTGATCAGAATGAAAAATGGAAACAAAAGCACAGGAAATTAACAAAAAACATTTTAAAACACCTTGGATCTACTTTCTAAACCCTGTCACAAAGAAATTCAAGCTAAGATGTACTTCTCCATCTTGCGTGTCTGTGGATTGCAAAAACACTGATACACACTTCTTGGGCCACCTAGAGCGAAACGGGCAAGGATTTACACTGAATCTCAACTTTAAAACAAGCACAGCAGTAGTGCTCCTCAGTGAGGTGCTCTGGGTTCACAAGAAGTCTGTGTTCGAAATTATTGCAATCAGACACCGGTTCCTAAAGATGGATGCATGATACAATTGTGTAGGACTGCTTTTGGAGGAGGTGATTTTCCTACCAGTTCGTGCTGTCCTCATTACCGCCAGAGAAATCAGGACAACAGCACGCTACTGAGTAAAAATAGACAATCGTCTCTGGCTCTCTCCCCTTCCCTCCCTTCCCTGAGTTTCCCTCCAGAGCAATACTGACCATCAGCCACAGGAAAATAAACCTTAGATTACAGATGCATCCATTACTGAAGTGATTAGTTCATTTTTATAAATGCCTTTGTTCTTTTCCCATGTGTCTCGGAGAGAGAGTCAAGAGTGCTGCACTGATTGTATTAAGTTACTTCTGGCATTCCAATCAGCTCTGCAAACTTGAAAAAATCACTCTTCACCCTCATTTCCACCGCATGATTTCACATGAACGTGCCCAGCGAAACGCAGACGCACGCAGCCTGAACTCCCCGGTGTCTTTTCGGCCTCCCCACACCTTACCTTTTACCTTTTATGGGCTGCATGCTGAGCCAAACTGAGAAACCAACAGCAACATTAGTTCAGTTTGGAGATGTTTTATGCCAGACTTCCCCTGCAAATTCCCTTGCTTCGCAGTGAAAGCACTTGTGAACAGGGCTACTTGTGAAATACAGGACTATTACAGTGAAATAAATGAGTGTTTTGAAAAGAATCTTTGGAAAACAAAGGACCTATCTTCTGTCCCTCTGCTAAAAATAGTTTCTGACAGGGCTGCAGCAAGATAATAAGCTGACTTATTCAATTTGTTTTAAATACGATGAGATATCATAATGCCATCTTTTGTAATCCGCACACGAGATGTACAGTAGCACACAGATAACAGAAAGAGCCCTCCCCCCGCCCCAGCTGGAAGCTGTCCTTTCCCCCCCGCCGCACTCACAGCATCAAGCACAATGGGTATTTTGGACACAGAACTGCAGTGTATTATCTTATTAAAAGGCTTTGACAGGAATTACACTACTGTGAGACCCAGCTAGTATGCAGAAAGAAGAGAAGCCCCCGCTTTGCAGCTTCCAAGTCTGTTACACAAAAACTTACTACATGCTCTAGGCAAATGCAATAACATTTTCTGTAATGCAGTTGTCTCCACTACAATTACCTGTTAAGCTTACAGTGAAAGAACACCCCTCTTACCATCAAAACACCCCTGTAATAATTCACTAGCTATAGCAAACATATAGAAAAAAATAAGCATGTACCTATGTACTACAATATTCGAGCTAATACACAGTTAGGCTTCTTACGAGTCACTAGTCATTTAAGTGACTTTCTGTTTTAAATCTTTAAAGATCCCCATAGACTATGAAGCAATAACTATAACAATATCTGCTCTGAATACTCTGATATGCTGCACAAGACATTAAAATCAGCACAAAGCCACAACTATTGCAGTCACCTCGCAGCAGTTATTAAAGAGTTTTCATAAGGGTCATTCAAGTTTTTAATTGACCCCTGCAAGATTAGCTTACTTATTTACTTATATAAGAAAAGTTCCAAACCGTCAGGTGAGTATGTGCACCTCCTTTCGATGCTGAAAGAGGTACCTTCTTCTACCAGCTGAGGTATTGACTGCGATCCTTTTAATGTGTCTGAAATAGCTCCGATGCTTTCAGCCCGGACGGCACTGAGAGCTGCTTCAGGCTGGAGTGGGACTCGGCTGAGAAGCAAAGTGTGAAAGGGAATTCCTGTCATAGCTTCCAGTTGTTCTTCCTAAATATAGAGTTTGATTCACCCTGTAACTTGGTCCCCTGTGACACTTGACCACCGTAAAACCAGGGCTCAAGTGTCAAGCAGGAGGTGTTGAAGGAACACACCTTTGGGTCCTTTGCCTGCCCTCCCTCTCCCTGTCGTTCTGGGCTTTTCACAAGCTCCAGGCATACGGTGGCAGAAGGTAACACACAACACCTCCCGTGGTCTTTGGGGCAGCGTGTGCCTCTCTGCTGCCACACTGGAGAAAGAAATAATTATGGAGACGTAATTACGAAGAGCTCACCTCGGAGGGACTAACTAGGGGAGGTGAATGCCGCACCAATGCGACTGTATCGCTGCTGGGTTGGGAGCAAACTCACACAGCGGCTGCCTCAGGGTCTCGGTGTAGCACTCCTGCGTGCAGGCAGCCGTGCTCACGAGGAGGAGGGCTGCTGACTGTGCAAGGCCATAGCGGCCAGCTGCTCAATGTTAGGGCATGTGGATGAAGAGAAGCTAAAGGAAGAGTGTGCGGGCGAGATGCCATAGCTTATGAGGGAAATGAAACATTATTATACAGTTGTGCTTATGTTGGCTGGAGTACTGTCTTCAGTGAAGTCTACTGAAGATCTGCCACAGCAAGTCCTGCGTGGGGCACAGCCTCATGTTTCCACTCCCAGAAACGCAGCCTCCTGTTCACTACATCTTCACAAGAGTGAACTCTCCTCTTCTTCACTCCTCTGCCTTACCTCTTCTCCACCTGACCCACAACACTAATGGTGACAACAGCAGTGTCATTCTGGGTGATACGGTACCGGCCACCTGCTGCTGCTACTTGCAACTTTTAGGAGAAGATCAACAATTGTCAAAATTAGTACCAAAGACATTTATAACAACTAGTGGTTAGGATAGTGGTTTCGGAAAGGATTTCCCTTGACTTTAACTCATTTGACCAATCACTCTTTTCATTTCAAGTATCTCAAAGAGAAAGATGATCTCCCAGACCACTTTATTAAGCCTGTGACTCACTGTCTGATGCCCTCTTTCCCAAAAGCGCTGTCATCTGGAAGCAGCTGATAAAGCTGATGACTAGCTCTAGCAGCTTGCAGACTACCGCATAGCCACCCCCTTCCCAAAGAGCCATGACAAGATGGACGCACAGCTAAGCATGCAACAAGCACGTGCATTTGTGTTAGGTGAAGACTGACGGAGGTCCGTATAGCAGTCAGCTCCTTCCAAGGAAACCCCTTGGCCTATTTCCTCAGAAAGGCTGAGTATGGCTGATGTCAAATATTTTGAGGCATGAGAAGACTATTGCACTTGAAACATGGCACAGTTCACAAAAGGGCTCACAGACCTGTCTTTTGCCTAGAATGGAGGAGTTTGCTGTTACAGTCTAAGGTCCTGCCTTCCAGGTGGTTGAGACCACGTTAAAGCAAAGCTGGAGTCAGATAAGTGACTTTATATATCCCCTTGCAAAGGTTCATGTTTACAACAAAAGTATTAGAAGGCAATGAAAGAGGCGATATATTTTTCTAATATGGTCTTGTACATGAATGTATTTCAATTTATATTACAATAGATACATTACAAAGCAGCTCTGGGATACACAGTTCTTTCTTCCATGTGTCATTAATTTAGCAAAGGTAGGCCATTGCTTACATTTTATAATCCCATCATCTTGCAAATATGTCTAAGAAATACAAGCTCAACACTGTTTCCTTCAATAAATTTTCATAGCAGTGACAAGTAATTTAATCACAGAATCATAGAAACACAGAATAGTTTGGGTTGGAAGGGACCTTTAAAGGTCATCTAGTCCAACCTCCCTGCAATGAGCAGGGACATCTTCAACTAGAGCAGGTTGCTCACAGCCTCATCCAGCCTGTGCTTGAATGTTTCCGGGGATGGGGCATCTACCACCTCTCTGGGCAACCTGTCCCAGCATTTCACCACCCTCATCATAAAAAAATTCTTCCTTATATCTAGTCTAAATCTACCTTCTTTTAGTTTAAAACCATTACCCCTTGTCCTATCGCAACAGATCCTACTAAAAAGCCTGTCCCCATCTTTCTTGTAAGCCCCCTTTAAAATACTGAAGGGCCGCAATAAGGTCTCCCCAGAGCTTTGCCTTCTCCAGGCTGAAAAACCCCAACTCTTGCAGCCTTTCTTCATAGGGGACGTGTTCCAGCCCTCTGATCATCTTTGTGGCCTTCCTCTGGACATGCTCCAACAGGTCCATGTCTTTCCTGTGCTGAGGACCCCAGAGCTGGACGCAGTACTCCAGGTGGGGTCTCACCAGAGCAGAGTAGAGGGGCAGAATCACCTCCCTCGACCTGCTGGTCACACGATGCAGCCCAGTATACAGTTGGTTTTCTGGGCTGCAAGCGCAGATTGTCAGCTCATGTCCAGCTTTTCATCCACCAGTACACCCAAGTCCGTCTCCACAGGGCTGCTCTCAATCCCTTCATCCCCCAGCCTGTATTGATACTGGGGGTTGCCCTGACCCAGGTGCAGGACATTGCACTTGGTGTTGTTGAACCTCATGAGGTTTACAGAAGGCCCACTTCTCAAGCTTGTCCAGGTCCCTCTGGATGGCATCCCGTCCCTCAGGCGTGTCAACTGCACCACTCAGCTTGGTGTCATCTGCAAACTTGCTGAGGGTGCACTCAATCCTACTGTTTATGTCATTGATGAATTGATGGTCCCAATATAGACCCCTGAGGGACACCACTCGTCACCGATCTCCATCTGGGCATTAAGCTGTTGACCACTACCCTCTGGATTCGACTATCCAACCAATTCCTCATCCACCAAACAGTCCATCTGTCAAATCCATATCTCTCCAATTTAGAGAGAAGGATGTTGTGGGGCACCATTTCAAAGGCCTTAACAGAAGGCCAGACAGACAACATCCACAGCTCTTCCCTCATCCACTGATGCAGTCACCCCATCAAAGAAAGCCATTAGGTTGCTCAGGCAGGACTTGCCCTTGGTAAAGCCATGCAGGCTGTCTCGAATCACCTCCCTGTCCTCCATGTGCCTTAGCATAGCTTCTAGGAGGATCTGTTCCCTGATCTTCCCAGGCACAGAGGTGAGGCTGACAGGTCGGTAGTTCCCAGGGTCCTCCTTTCTACCTTTTTTAAAAATGGGTGTAATGTTCCCCTTTTTCCAGTCACTGGGAACTTCACCCGACTGCTGTGACTTTTCAAATATCATCAAGAGTGGCTTGGCAACTACATCAGCCAATTTTCTCAAGACTCTGGGATGCATCTTGTCAGGTCCCATAGACTTATGCATGTAATAAATAGCCTTAATGATGTGTAAATATGAAAAGAATCTACCTCTGTCACATACCTAACATCCATAAACTATCACACCTAAACTGTATTAGATTGTTGGGATAAAGAAGTAAACCCAAATTTTATCACTAATATCAGAAAATGTAGATCTGAGTAGATTTTAAAGGGAAAAATAGACACTTTTACCATTATTTTGCAGAGTACCATTGCCTTTGAATAACCACTGGGATGCACAGCCCTATGACTTGCATAGTCATCTGCTAAATATGTGCAGCAGATGATTTAGTAAGTAAATAATGAGGCATATGTGCATTTCAGATGATAGATTCAATGCCTGGCACATTAGGGCCAGATAACAGTACATTGACACACATTGCATAAAATTATTATGTCTCATGTACAGAGATCCAAAAGACATAGTAACAATGTATTTATTTGAAGTATGAAAATCCCAATATAGTTCAAAACAGACTTTTGTTGCATTCCTAGAAGCTTGTCTAATTAACATGCTTCCTGGAACAGCTTATTAGTGTTGAAAACGAAGTTGATGGTTAACAGAAACATGTATGTATCTTACTTCTCAACTGAGATATTTAACTGTATAATGTCAGAATTGTTTCTTTAAGCTGTCACTACTTAATACACTGACTTAAATGTTTTGCTTTTTGAGAAACCTCATGAGCACAAATATAACTTCCCTGAGGCTCCCAAAAGAAAAATATTTTTTCTATTATAGTCCAAAATGTTTAGTGTAATGCAAACAATGTTGTACAATTGAAAATGCAAGTCAACAAAGGAGCAGTCACTTGAAATAAGACTTCTTTAGAATAAGACTTCTTTAAAATAAAAAGTTAAAAAATACATTCCTGGAGTTTTGCTTCAAATTACCAAGTAGTAGCAACATATTATATATCTTTGGCAATGCAAAACTTTGCTTCCCTATCGTAATTTTAGATCTATAAGTTACAGTTTATCACCAGGTTAGAATAGTGGGCCTAGGATATTAAGTATTTGGTTAATTAATTCCTATCACTACCTTAATTTGAATTGTTTGGTGAAGAATATGAAACCTAAAGTTGCAGTGCAAGATAAACTATTCTCTTCATTCAACACACCTCAGTTACTGACTAAGATTTAAGAATAAGAAACCTGCTATCAGATAGATTTATCAGAGGAGTAACATGAAGGATCCTGGAAAAAAAATAACACCATCCATTTTCTAACTCACAGAGATTTTATTTGTACTTTTGGGCTGTTTCAGTAAAGATGTATCTACTCCCTATAACAATTACTTGGCACATAGGCTTGATGAAAGACAGAGACTTTTAGCAACAGTACCCAGTCACATGAGGTTAGACAGAAGTACAAAAAATTAAAATACAGTGGAGCTAGCAATTACCAGGCATCAGAGCCCATTCTTACTCTTGCTTTAAACTGAAAATAATTTTAAATCCTAGACTGCAGAAAGAGTATCAGACCTCAGCTGCTTTGTCAAAAGAAATGTTGTTTGAGGAAGTATCTGCTGTTCCGATTGTTTCTCCCAGTTTCCCCCAATCTGTATGTTTCTTAATATCAAGAAAAAATCAAGCACTTTCTCGTGAGTTTCTACTTGTACAGCTATGCCAACAACAACATCAGGCTATTTAAATAATGAATGACATAAAATAGCATTCAAAAATGTTTGCTATTATCTAGTGGACAGGAAATCAACAAACATATCTAAATTAGCTGATTTCGTTTCTGTGACATTTCTGAGCTCCTGAATATTAATTCAGCTCCTGCATGCTCTTTCTTTTCCGTATAAAAGCATGGTGATTATTATCACAGGCTGTTCCATCAAGAAATAATTAGCCTTGTATTAAGAAGATGGTCTCATTAGAGGCTGCCAGTGACCTTGTTCTAAATTTCAGAGTTCCAGCATCTTTTAATAGCATTGTTAGCATCATCTAAGAATTTGTATTAAGTTCTAAAAACTGCATTATGAGTATAACCCATACAAATGCTAGACCATCATAGCTTTGACCACTGAATTACCCAAAAGCTGTATTCTCTGTTGCTTTGTATTCTGTAAAATTCTTACTTACGAAAAT
The DNA here is from genome assembly GCF_047370975.1 of Nipponia nippon. Lineage (NCBI taxonomy): Eukaryota > Metazoa > Chordata > Aves > Pelecaniformes > Threskiornithidae > Nipponia > Nipponia nippon. The sequence goes on along the minus strand of NW_028262336.1, from coordinate 45,443,630 downwards.
GTTTTGAGTAACTGAAATGTGATGATGATGTACAAACAACAAATTTGTTTCCACTTTTCTCCTGGGAAATTTTAGCCACTATACCTGGCAAACCTGATACCATAAGAAAGAGCAAGGGTACTGGCAGATTTTGAAGGGAATATGAATTTTAAATGACATGCTGATTTTGTAAACATCCTGTCTGCTATAATGATTCAGCATCATTTGGAAAAGAAACAAAAAACATGACATTGCACCATCAGATATAGTTCTGGGGAAACAAGTTTGACAAAACAAGAACTGACTGAATCATTGGTGAAATTTTGAACAGAAAGACTACTCATCATTTTCACAAATCAGAATAATTCGAGTAGGCATCTATTATCTCTTTCAATCCCATAACAGATTTCTTTTGATGAAGGCCATCCCCATCATTTGATTACACCTGCTGAACACGATTAGCTCTTGTGTTCAATGGTCAGATTAACACCTAACGTGATATGCAGTAAAGAATTTTGCCATTGTACCCAACTGACCCAAAAATGTACAAGAACTAGGTACAGATACACCAGAGGACTTGGGGACTCGGCACCACACAAAGCAATGTACCTATCTCTTGTAATAAAGCAAGAAACACAATTGCAGCTGTGCAGGTAATCAGCTCACATGCAGCTATGATCCCGCTGTGAGAGCAAATGTCATAGACTGGAGTAGAGCAATCATCTGAAGTCTAACAAGGAGAACAAAGACTAATTTCTGATGATTCCTCATCTAAATGGCATATTAACAGGAACAAAGATGTGATTGAGACACGAAAAATCTGCCTGGTAGAAAGATGGACCCAGAAGAAGGGAGACAGGCAATGGGCTGGAGGAAGCAGAATATCATGGATATTATAAAGAAATGAATGCCTTTAGATAAAAAATGACCAAATTCAAGGACAACTGCACCAACCCGCTGAATCATACGTGATTGATCAGTTGCTATCTTTGGTTTGTATCTGATAAGCAGAAAATAAAAGATGAAGATTGATAAACTGTGGGTGTGAAGATTTTTAAAGTTTGAATCGATGTCAGGACACTTATCTTAGTTCCTATGAGTCATAAGGAAAAAAATCCTTAGCTTCTCATACATCCAACATTCAGAAAAATAAGACAATTAAGAATGAATGCTTTCCATGGTGAAGATATGAATAAATCTACTAGTCATACCTATCTATCAAGTAGGCAAACATCATCTATATCAAACCTTACTTTTATTGAATCAGATCTGCTACAGGAACATTGTTCAATCATCTGTGGTCTCCTGCCATACAAATATTCTACCTGTTCAGAGAGAAACTGCCAACGGAAATCAGTGTTGGCACAGGAAGACCAGTAAAGTCCTCCAGCTGCTAATTTCTAAACGATGTTTCTGAATACAATATCAAATCTCAAGTGTTAAAAATAGTATAAACAGTTTCTCTCAGGAAATTATACAAAGTATTTTTTAAAATCTTCACATCTTACTGTACACCCATATGAAGTAGGGCTGTAGACTGGCAATATCTTCTATCCAAGGATAATAACGAACCTGAAAAAAAAACCTGTAAATATGAAGCTGCCTCGTTCAGTCACACCAGGCTGTGCAACACAGGGGGTAGCCCTCTGAAGTACAGTTCTGTTCTCAAGATCTGGAGCTAAAAGTGATGCTTGAAAATCATCTGTCCTGGAAATGACTTTTGAGAACTGCAGGCTGCTCTGTGTTCCCTGTGCCCACCAACTCTCGGTGAGGTACTAGGCCATAATCTTTATACTCTGACTAGAGTATCCATGAAGATGTTCACAGCTTTATTGCAGCGAACTCTCAAACTGATTACTTATTTTTATTAGGAAATGCTCTTAGCTCAGGTTCCTAACATAAACTGACCCACATAAGGCAAAACCACTGTTTTGTCATGGGTAGTTCAGAGGTGCTCTGGCTGACCAGGGGCAGAGGTGGTTTGTAGTACTGGGACACCAGTCAAGATTACAGTTTATCCACTGCGCGGAGGGCTATCTGAGCATGAAGCAGCTCCTTGCAGCCTGGTCCTTGAGGCAGAACAGAATCAGTGCTGGTTTAACCGAGTGCTATGCTGTATGATAAAGGAATTCAGGAGCGACCTCAACTACCTGCACAGTCCAGGCAGAGAGTTATCCTCATCAGTTCATCCTGTGACAGATATTCTTATTGGTCAGAACAGCCAAATGCCATGTATGCACAGGTGAATAGAAGTGCTACAGGCTTTAAGAGTCTGCTAAACAATGAACTACAAACTCCTTTGTCTTCTTCAAAGTGTTATCTCACTTTGACTTACTCAAGCTAAGTGCACCTCTTCCCTTAGGGTTCCAGGCTGCCCTACGTGTTTTGGAATTCAAACTTGATAGGTCTAATGCTATCATGTGCCTTCACTTCAAGTTACAGTGAGCATGAAACGATACCTGTTAGACTGAAATTATTCTGTATTTATTTTGCATTCTGCAGTAGGATAGGTGTTTCTGTACCTAGGGACCTCACAGGTAATTTAAAGCAAAAAGGAGCTCCACAACAGCTGTTTGGCATTACCTTCCCTTGTGTGCTCTCCTCCTTCACTGACTGAGTCCTTTTTTTCCTGCAGTTTCGGTAAACTCATTTTCAAGGACATACTTGTAAAGTTGTAAAAGGATTCCAACACAGGAGCTAACGCTGAATAGCTACTCTGCAGTAGATATTCCATGCTTTTTTTCATGTACAACTTCTAAATGACGGCAGAGGATGCAAAGATCAACAGGTGAGCAAGCAAGATTATAATCTAAAATGAGTAGCTGCAGCCTCAAACTAATATTCTTACAGAACTGGATTCTAGAATAATATTCAAGCCTCATCTCCCAAGTTTCTCCTTTTCCTTTGTTTTCCTTTAGAGTCTGACATCCACTTCTCCTTGGAGCGCAACAGCTCTGGAGGACCTTCTTTTAGATGTAATTTCAGTCATGATGTGCCTAACAGAATTATGACAGATGGGTAAATGCTGAAAATTGATAGCAATTAAGAAAGACCTGTAATTTGTTTTGTTATAGACACTAGTAATTAACAAATGGTGAAAAAGCATGTACAACTACTCTTTGTACCAGATTAACCTAGTAAAGGCATGTTTCTATGAATGCTTGTGCTTTTCCTTTACTTACATTGTTCATACCAACAGTGACTTAAATTTCATTTAAGAGTCAAAATCCCACCTTTCCAGCAGGTATGTTTGGTAACCAGGTTAAATACTGCAAATAAATCCTGAACCTTAACAGAACACTTTGACCTCATTTTTATTTAAATAAAGCAAGACTGTTTTGTACTGTAATTGGAACGTAAAAAACTATCAAGAAAACTGTGTAACATTCTGCTCTTTTCTAGGCACAGCATGGATGAAAGGTGGGGTTTTGTTTGGGTTTCAGTTTAAAAGACCACACATATTACATGTCTCTCTAATTCCGATTACCTGAATTTCTCCCATATACTGAGATGTTTACATAACAATATTAGTAAGGCAAATGAAAGCATATTTGTCCTTCAGCCATTTACAATCAATGCTATATACGTCTCTGCAGTGTGCCAGTCTCTGTATCTCTCTCCCTGTGTCTCAGATTTCTTCTTTACTCTGATCTTTTTATTCCCTCCAGAAGCAATCTCCTAGCCTGCGTAAGTGCTTAATGGACCATCTATTTCATTTTAGCCGTCTATTTCTTCTTTTGTGCATCCTTGTCTGTAATTGAAATTCTCAGCTAGATCTGGGGGCTCGTTCTGCAGTCACGTGCTCCATGAAAGCACCCTTTCATTTCAAGTTACGCTGGCACATAAACGTTTGCAGAATCATGCCACATTTTGTTCCAGCCTTCCTTTCCCTTGTTTAGCTCATCTCAATGCCTAACAACCTAGTAAAGAATACTACGCAGAACATACCTAAAAACCCATTTGCTCTCCTCAAGGCTCAAACACTTATCCAACCAAGTCAGGTGCTGATTGTATTGCCTTCAAACTGGCAAAATTTACAACCTCTCCATGCCAAAATCCACATCTTAGCTGGTTTTAGGTCTGAGCCTGCAATGAACTGTGAGCAGGTACAATTTCCTTGAAGCCCTGCAAGACCCTCTAACATCAGAGCTTTTGAAATTGTGGTTAAGACTGGTTTTACTTTTAGTTTGCAACGTGTCATTTATGGTAATATCTGAAAAATCGTGTATCTACTTCAGTAATAGATCAAAGTTGAAGAGATTAATTATTAGACATGTTGATAATTAATTTTAAGATAAATATATTTACTGTGTCTAGAAAAATATGCTTATGCTATTAAGCCGCTAAATGAATTTGATAATATCTTTAACGTATTATTAACGCATTCTGTTTGGTATTTACTTGCCAAATTACATTTAATTGGTATTATTATGCTTATGAGATTATTCTTTTTCTGTCTAAAGTTTTTGCATGGGCTTAGATACTCCTGCATGATGACTCATACGTATCCTTCCCTAACATTCTGTGATACTTGCCCTTTTGAGGTCCACCCATGCCCTCCCATTACCGCACACCTCAGCTGTGACTTCTAAAACTCTGATAATTGCACTGCTTTGTAAAAACGTATGAATACTGTGCACTAACCTGATTACTGCATGGCATTTTGCTTTAGTCACTACTTTACCTTAATACGTGGCTGTAAGGAAAAACAAGCAGTGGTAAAAAGTGTATCAATACCTGCACTACCTCCTCAACCATTTTAAAGTGGAAAACTTTAATCCTGAATACCTTTACTTTCAAAACACAAAGTGCAATCTCTCCCTGTAACACTGCACAGTCGGTAACAGTTTCATTTCATGAGAACAAAGATTAACCTTGCCCTTCTGCCAGGGGCAAAATGACCATTGAAGTTACACAAGTAAAAAGAGTGGGGCTGGCAGTTAACTCAGAATATCGATCTTCCGCATTGTAGAAAACTCTCATTTTTGTTTTTTTTTTTGTGATAAACTTCCTAGCAATAAAATACAGACTGTGTATTTTAGTTGCGCTCTTTTTTATCTGCACTGCCAATTTCTACACAAACTCAATAAAATGCAGTTCTGTATTTTATACAGTATACTAAATGAACGTAGAAGAAAAATACAGTAGTGTTACAAAAGCTGTTTATTGTCTGGATCCTTTAAACAGCACGCCCCACGCCCATTTTGCAATGCTTGATTTCAGTGAGACTATGCCACTAGTAAAAGTAGTCATGTTCTTAACTGTTTGAATACGATTCCCGTCCATTGCTTCAGAAGACCACTACTAGAATAATTTTTTATATTTATATTAAATGCATGTTACTCTACGGAAAAACTCGAATTTTCAACCAATAAGGTGTAGAATTAACCGTATTATTTGCATCATTTCTCAGTGCAACTTGCTGGATTGGGAACAATTGCGAAAAAGCCATAGACAGATCTGATTATTCTGGGACTCGGTTTATGGTTTGTTTTAGATACTGAAAACATCTCAAAGTTGTCTGTGTCAGTGCACAAACTCAAATTTGACTGCATGCAAGTCAATGGATACATTTCCTGTAATTCTTCAGCTTTTATGTTGAAATGAAATTCTTTCAGAAGTTCTCATAAAGCTTTGGTTAACACGAACAGCTCCCACCAAAGGGCAGGGGTTTAAGGACAATGGAAAATCTAAACGTGGGGGAAAACCACCCCAATCTGAGACGAAAGACAAAGAAATTCACCAAAGAGAGAACAAGTGAGAGCAGGCATGCATTACCAGTTGTCACTTCCCCCTCTGCCCCCACAATGGCCAATGACAAGAGATTGGCCAGGCCTGTCTCCCCTTTCTTGCTTGCTGATCTAACCATCTCCTGGGGTACAGCCCCTTACTCCTGCTTCCCTTCAGCAATGCCATTTTATCAGTAAAAAGAAAGGGAGCTGAAAAGAGCCAAGAAGTTCAGAGCTGAGATGTTCTTCCTGCTGGCAGCATAAGGAAAGCTCGCTGCATCCATTTTGAGAAGGACAGGATGAAGCAGCATATATGGAACAAAGAAAGAGCTGAAAAATCTGAAAATGTGACTGAAAAACAGCATTAAAAACACTTAAAGTCTAGCAAAGGGAGGGCTTGATGCATTTTTTGATTGAAAGGACACCGGTATATCTCTTTAAAAACACAACTTCTACAAAGATTTTGTATGGAAAAGACAGGCTGTGGCTGATTTTTATGAACTCTTCTCCTAACAGCAGTCCCAGCCCGTCCACAGAACGGTCCATGAACCCACAGACTAACGCATCAGAGCTGAAGGACGGATGGAATAAGCATTTGCAGGAGGGAGGTGTCCTTCTGAGTAATTTCTCACAAACCAAGGCCAAGGAAAGTTTATCTGGGGCACATAGGAAATGATGGACTGGAAGCTACAAACGGCAGAGGGCTCTCACACTGCTGCAGTCTTGGTTCCTGAAAAATCTTTAGAAATAATGAGAAAACCGAGGACATGATAGTGCATCTTTTTCACAGGGTGAAGGGAAAGGAGGGGCAGTTCAATTTGCGTAGTTTGTGTAGGCAAATAAATACCTTCCCTTAACCTTTGCCAAATCTTGTACTTGTTTGCTTTCAGTGTTCAAGCTCCGAGTGGAAGTTTTTGAACCAGGAAAGGCCCTGAGAAATCACGTCTTAAAATTAGTGACCTCATGGCACTTCCCACTTCTGGTGACAGTGAAGAACATGCCCAAGAAGAGAGGGAGAGGCATAAAAATCAGAGAATTAGCATGATGCTGGACTGGGAAGGAAATGCAATGGCCCAGAGAGCGCTTGCCTCGAAGTCCCCTCTTACGACGAGCCTCATGAAATGGTTTTGTTGGGTCATGAAGTCAATGTTAAATTTCTTGAAGAACGTTGGTAGTTACAGGGAATCCTATCCCTCCCGCATCACGGGAGCGCTTCCACAACCTGCCCTAATCCCACCACCGCAAATGACTTCTCTTCTCCTGCGCGCTCTCCCCGGCCACCTGCGGCGCGGCGCGGCGCGGCGCCCCGACAGGCCTCCACCTCCTCCCCCGCGGCGCCGCGGGCATCCTCGGGGCCCGATGGGGGCCGCTCAGCTCCGCTAACGGGCGGGGCGGGACGACGACGGGCCGCCTGCGACTGCCTCCGTCATCCGACACGTAACATAGAAAGACCAAGCGTGCAGACTGTTACGGCTTCAGGGCGCGCGGGCACATCAACAGCTGAAGCCAATTCAGCCGGAGGCGGGGCCGACCCCGCCCCGCCCGGGTCTCGCGGTGGCGGCAGGGGCGACCGCCTCACTGCGCATGCGCAGCACGGTAACCCTGCGCACTAGGCTGTGACGTCGCTCCGGCACCTGCCTTCGCTCGACGCGGCGCCCGGAAGCGTCCGACCGGGCTCTATAGCTGATGGAGAAAAGTTCCGGGGCAAGTTTAGTTCCGGGGGCGCCTTCGCACGAACCGCGGCCACCGCCGCCGCCGCCTCGGCTCCAACCATGATCCCGATCCCAGTGGTGGTGTGCGTGCTGGGGGGCTGGTGCGCCATCTACCTGGCGGATACGCTGCTCAAGGTGAGGGCTGTGGAGGCAGAGCCGAACGGGGAGCCCTTGGCCCCGCGCACGCCGGGGCAGGAGCTCCGCTTCCCCCCCCCCCGCCAGGGCCAGGAGGAGGGCGCCGGCAGCCCCGTGCCCCCCGGGCGGGGTCTGGAGTCGCCACCGAGGAGAGGCCTCCCCGCCTCACCCACCCTCCGAAATACCCGGGCGGGCCACGACCCGCCTTTCTGCCCCCTCACAGGCAGACGGCGGTGCCGCTCCCCGGCCCGAGCCCGCAGGCCTCTCTGCAATTCAAATTTAACGGTCGCCGCCCCCGCGCTGCGGAGCCGGGCTCCGGGGCAGCCGGGGCCGGTCAAGCTCGGAGCGGGGGAGGCAGCCGCGGGCCTCCCCTGCCCGCCCCACGGGGGTCGGGGCGGGGGGCGGGCTGCGCCCCGCTCCGCAGCTCGGGGCAGGGTGCCGTGGGCAGGGGTCGGTGCCTGTGCCTGCCCCGCGCCCTGCTCTCCTCCCTCCGGCTGCTGGGGCGATCCCCGCCCCCAGGCCAAGCCTCCCCGTCCTAAAACCGGAGCCCCGCAAGAAGCCTGAGCGGCGGCGCCCGGGGAGGCGGTGTTTTGCTTCCGCCCGCCGCTGGGGCTGAGAACGCCCCCCGGCCGCTGCCGAGGTCTCGGGTCTGTGTCAAAGGACCAAGCTGTGAAACGTTAGGGAAGCCAGCTTTTAGTCTACTGCTTAAACAGTTCTGTGGCACTTTAACGTGCTTTCTGGAGTTTAAAGTATTATTGTCTTTTTTTTAAAAAGAAAAAAACTTAATTTGTAAGTTTGCTGCGTAAAGTATGTGTTTTATAATGACGATTTTTCTAAAATTACTGTATGTAAAAACATCACTAACGCACATTTTTTTTTTCCTTTGAATTTCCTTAGTTTCACTGAAAAAAATAAGTTGAGACAGTGCTCAATACAAGTACTTTTTAAAGAAATAAACTTTAGTCTTCAGAGAGTATTGTAAGACTCATCTTTTTCCTCCTGATGGAGAGGGGAAGGTTTGCAAAGAAAATACACCAACAAGACATCATTCGTTATATTTAGGGATGCATTTGTGCATTGTGCAAGTTTCACTAAGTGGTTGGTTTGGGGTTTTTTTTCAAAGCTCGAGAGGTATGATTTCGAAGAGGTGGTTGAAAATGCAAAGTATGTGTGCAAAATAGGATGTATGCTGGTTAAATATGAGGAAAAATGAAATGAAAGATTTGATCTGTAATTCTGTAAATTTGTAATTTAAGGCCTTTGACACGGTTCCCCATAATATCCTTCTCTCTAAATTGGAAGGATATGGATTTGATGGGTGGACTGTTTGGCGGATAAGGAATTGGCTGGATGGTCGCATCCAGAGGGTAGTGGTCAATGGCTCGATGTCCAGATGGAGAACAGTGATGAGTGGTGTCCTTCAGGGGTCTGTGCTGGGACCAGTGCTGTTCAATATCTTCATCAATGACATAAACAGTAGGATCGAGTGCACCCTCAGCAAGTTTGCAGATGACACCAAGCTGAGTGGTGCAGTTGACACGCCTGAGGGACGGGATGCCATCCAGAGGGACCTGGACAGGCTGGAGAGATGGACCTGTGTGAACCTCATGAGGTTCAACAAGGAAAAGTGCAGGGTCCTGCACTTGGGTCGGGGCAATCCCCAGTATCAGTATAGGCTGGGGGATCAAGGGATTGTGTGTAGCCCTGCTGAGAAGGACTTGGGGGTACTGATAGATGAAAAGCTGGACATGAGCCGGCAATGTGGTCTTGCAGCCCAGAAAGCCAACCGTATCCTGGGCTGCATCAAAAGCAGCGTGACCAGCAGGTCGAGGGAGGTGATTCTGCCCCTCTACTCTGCTCTGGTGAGACCCCACCTGGAGTACTGCGTCCAGCTCTGGGGTCCTCAGCACAGGAAGGACATGGACTTGTTGGAGCAGATCCAGAGGAGGGCCACAAAAATGATCAGAGGGATGGAGCACCTCTCTTACGAGGAGAGAGTTGAGGTCGTTCAGCCTGGAGAAGAGAAGGCTGCAGGGTGACCTTATTGCAGCCTTTCACTACTTAAAGGGGGCTTATAAGAAAGATGGGGACAGACTTTTTAGTAGGGCCAGTAGCGATAAGACAAGGGGTAATGGTTTTAAACTAAAAGAGGGTAGATTCAGACTAGATACAAGGAATTTTTGACAATGAGAGTGGTGAAATGCTGGGACAGGTTGCCCAGAGAGTTGGTAGATGCCCCATCCCTGGAAACATTCAAGGCCAGGCTGGATGGGGCTGTGAGCAACCTGCTCGAGTTGAAGATGTCCCTGCCCATTGCAGGGGGGATGGACTAGATGGCCTTTACAGGTCCCTTCCAACCCACACCATTCTATGATCCTATGATTATCTTTCTTTTTTTATGTTAACATTACAGTCCAGGAGCTGAATCTGTTTCTGCCAAGAGCAGATAGGGCCTGGTGATTTTAAAGTAAAAAACGTTCATTTTGTCACTCTTGTAAAATACAGGAAGAAATATAAGAAATTTTAGGTGATGAGAAAACTTGGGAAATTAAGTGGCTCACCCTGCTGGTAATTGTTGGAGAGCAAATGTAGCTCAGTAAATGATGAGAGCTATTAATTGCCAAATATTAGTCTGTATATAATGACAATAAAAAATACAGTAATTTATCTGAAGGTTTTTCAAATATTGTTACATCAAGTCTATATTAGGTATTTGGAAACAAACATGGCATTGTTTTGAAACATAGTAGAAGATTGGCCAGGTACCAGAAAAACGTGCTCCTGGCTGTTGCGAAACACACCAAAACCTACCAGGAGGGTCAGCCAACAGGCTGGTTTTCTTTTGACAGTAACTTTGTCTGATGAAGAATCTTAGAGTGTGAAGCAAGAGCTGAATTCAGGGAGTGGACCTGTCGTGCCACGATGCTGAGACCCATTTGTATCTCTGAGATTCTGAAGATCTCTTTCAGCACTAGACCTTAAAATCATTCTCTTTTGTTAAGTAAGAATAGCCACTACGTTTCTTGTTATAACCTCTGGTAGAGCTTAGCAGCAGCAAGGGAGGAAAAAAAAAAAACAAACCACATTGTTTGGAGCCAACTTAGTGCCTGATTTATGTTGAAAAAGAAGGAGGAATGCCTGGAATGCTATAGCAAGCAAGAGAGTCCAGGAGTTAAAATTTAACTTTGATCTTTTAACTCAAAGTTGACAAAGGTTATTAATCATCGGGAAGTACGTGGGGGCTGTTGGGTTTTAGTGAACTTACTGGTAGATCTCATGTGTGTACATCTCAATGATAAGTTTCACTGTGAGCACCACAGCCAAAATAGAATTTGGATTAAATACCCAGGTTTATATAATGAGGAAACTCAAGAGTTGCTTGTTTTATTGCTGGTACTGTAAATCTCCCACTCCATTCATAACCCGGGGCTGCTAGCAACTGTAGCAAAAGGCAGTCCCTGCTTAAACCTCAAATCACTTACAATTTAAGTACACCAAAAGGACATACAGAGCCCGAGTGAAAAATAATACAGGAGTACTTTTCCATGCGTGATCCTGTTGATATTTTTGGCCAGAGAAGGATATGTGCTGTAGCTTGCAGTTGATGTTTATTCTGTAAACTTGTTCAATATGCAATTTCTCTTGCTCAGTTTGTTCTCTTACTGTTTTTGTTCAGATTTCAAACATTTTGTTAGGCAGTCTGACTTTTAGAAAATCTACAATATAGAAGGCATAACTGTGTGTATAAATGCATTTTTGCACAAATAAATTCACAGATTATAATATTGCTAGAGTTACATTACGAGATACATTTGTGTTAGCAAACTAAAATATGCCAAATCAAGCTGGGACTTGGAATTTTAAGTCCTTCTTGTTGCTCTTCATTGAACCACTGGCGTGAACGTGTCCATTGAAGCTTGGATCCTACAAAAGGGAATCGCTCAGGCAGACCCCTAAACTCCTGCTCCCCAGCATCCTAAATCATCCCATTTCATTCTGCCTGAAGGATCAGGAATGAGCAAAGGGTAGAAGGTTGTCCCTCCTTCTGCTATGAGAAATAAAGAATGCATTAGACGCATTCAGTCAAGGTTAGCCTTCAGCTTTTAAGGTCAGGAAGCTGAAATGGTTCAGAGCTCTTCAACAGATTTTGTCAGCAAAGAAGAATGTTAAGGACTCCTGCTTGGTGGCAGATATTTATGGAGCTCCTGGAGTATTTAGCAGGCATTCATTATTTTGAAGGCTTGCATAAATAAAAAAGGTATTGCTGTTATAGTAAAATTAATATGGAGCTTTTTAATGTATTTATCAGAGGGATGCAGTCATTTAGTGATCATGAATAACGTTTACACAACTTGTGAGGAAAATGCAAAAGGAAAATGCATTTTGTTACCTTTTATTTTTTTTTCCCCGTTTGGCAAATGCGTGGTCAGTAATCCCATATTTCTCATGGAAAGCTTCATATTTACTTATGCCTTGCTAGTACAGTGGGGCTGTGATATGGTTGGAATGAATTTGAAGGAATGAATTTGTGGCATTTCTAGGGGAAAAGTGTTTTTTGCATGTGATAAAAGGAACACATTTTTAAAGTGCCAAATCAATATATCCATTTAGATTTATTATAATAACATGTGGTTGGTTGGGGTTTTTTTGGACTCTGTGTGAATGAATAGGATGTGTTTACTTCATTCCCAGACGACAGTTTCTCACGCCAGAGGTACTTTATGTCATATGCATTTTTGTTCTTAATGACCTGGTAGGTTATGCGAGGAGGCCTTTTTCTTTGTTTCTTTGGCTTATGTATTATTATTTGTAAAAGTGTAATCATCTTTGTGATCTCTTCTGTTAAAGGTAGCAAATGCTGGGTCAGCAAATGCTGATCTGGTTGTGGACACTAAATTTAGTGGTGTCATAGAGAGTGACTAGTGTTGATTAGGGAATATATTACGATGAAAATTTCTGTCGGTGCCCTCAGCTGACTGAACAAAAATATGACTGTAATCAGTAGGGTGAAGAAGAAGGAAATGACACAGGAATATATAGGCAGGAAGGATAAACGGTGTAATAGGTGATAAATGAACAATGACCTGAGCAAATGGGTCTTGCATCCTAGGAAAATTGTTACTTAAAATAAATTTCTAGTGTTCAAATTTTAATTAATTCAACTAAATGAGAAAAGCTATGAATATAGTTGTGCAAGATGAGATCCTCACTCCCCACCACCAGGACAGGAGGAATGCAAGGATCTTGGCAAGTTCTAAATTTGTTTAAAGAACCACAGACGACAGCCAGAAACTTGTGAAGTCCCTCCTGAGGGGGGGAGACGGAGCCTGTTGTGAACTACGCGTTCCCGACGTCTTCAGCAGGTGCTGCTGCTCATAGGGAAACTTGGGAACGATGTGCCAAGTCAGACAGCTCCGAAGACTTGTCTGGATTATGTCAGAGACACTCCTGCCTTGGGAACTGCTCGAAGTCAGAAGGCTTAAAGCTCTGGTTATCAGCTTTTCCTGAGCTATGAGTTCCTCTTTCACCTCCAAGGAAAGTGTTCCTTCAGTTGGGTTTCTGATACTAGCTTCCATGAAGCAGGCCAAGTAAAGCCTATTGAGAAGACAAGCACCATATAATATAAAGTAGCAATTGCAAAACTATGTCTATTGGTCTATATCAGATAATACTGCAGATAAGCATTAATCATATAGTTTATAGGTCTCATTTCTCTTAAAGACGAATCTTTGGAACTACTAGGAAGGCATTCTAGCAGTATCTTGAAATGCTGGGAAATTATCATAGTGAAATCGCTGTTGCAATACAGGTTGATAATTTTAAAGTCCTACTTGCTTTTTGTTAGTATGATCAAATATTTCAGAGTCTCTTTAGGTATAGTCTCTACGTTTGAAAAGGATACCTCATTTTTATCCTTACTAAAGGGTATCCACAGTACTGATCCATATCTCACCAATATTAGAAACAGTTTTCTCAGCTGAAGCCAAAAGAAGCATTTTTCTTTATTGTAGTTCTAAAAATATTTAGTGGAATATAATTGCACCCTGAAAAAATACCATAAACAGTTCAGTCTTTAGCTTTCTAACCAAACAGTTAAAAACTACTGAAAGTGATTTAACGCTAGGAAAGATGATATAAGATCTTGTTTGTCAAGTAACACTGGATACCTGATCTCTCTCGCAATCCTAGAACTGTTGCGATTTACATCAAAACAGTGGCATAACTTTTTCATATTACATGTCACACCTACCTATATGTCAAAATATAAATAATGTGCAGGACATTTACTTGAAGTTATATGTCCATTTTTATATAAACAGATCACATTTACTGCCTGGTCATGTAACGCTAAATCTTCCTAGAAGTTTTTGGTTAAACTAATTTTCCATTGTTTTGCAGTCATCCAACTCGCTGAAGGCATCTTATGAAGACTGGCTGCTGACGTACGGCTTGAGCGTCTCTCCTTTTCACATGCGATGGCAAACAGCTCTCTTCAACCGCCAGTTCTACAATTGGGGGAGATGGAAGCCCAGATTTCTGTATTTATGGTATAAATTCAGGATTTTTTTTGTTCTGTCAAATACAGGGTCAACAACTTAACCATATCTGAGCCTTTCAGCCTTAAAAGTGTAATGGATAGACATGCTTATTTGCTAGGCTAATGATAAAACCAAACTAGCATGGTTGCCATAATTGTACTGTGCCAGGATAAGTCTTTCTAAAAGTCTCTGCTAAAAAATACATAGCTGTAATATAGGTTGCATATTGAGATGCTATAAAACTAGAAATTCATAAACTATTTTTAATCATAGAATCATAGAATACCATGTTGGAAGGGACCTCAAGGATCATCTGGTCCAACCTTTCTAGGCAAGAGCACAGTGTAGACGAGATGGCCCAGCACCCTGTCCAGCTAAGTCTTAAAAGTGTCCAGTGTAGCAGAGCATTTTTTACCGATTTACCATTTTTACCGATCGTTTGAACTATACATAGTTCTTAAGAGTACAGCTGTCCCATGTAATACTGCATACAGAAGCAGGTCTGAAAGCAGCTTCTCATATCCTAGATTTGTCCATCACTGTACACTGAGCTCTCCCCTGATCACTGGAGTTTACAAAGTATTCAGAGACAATTCTGTCCCTGTTGTCAATCATTGTCCAGACATTCAGCAACTATACCTGCTCAGAAGCACATTGCTCACCTTCTGTCTTTTATCTGCTGGCACCTTTGCCTGCTAAGATTGCACAGACTGCTGGGAATGGGTAAATAAGCAGGGTGGTTAGTATGGGTGTTCCTGGACTCGTTTAGAAAATTATTGCTCAGTTGCCTTCCTAGCATTACTTTATATCTGCTCTGAAAATATAAAATGAGTAAGGTTTGAATTTCTTTTCATTTCCTGTGTTGTTACCCTCAGTGAGATGGTAATGAAAGAGAGGTCTGCTTCATATTGGTTTCTCTCATATGTAATGATTTTACTATTTTAGTTTGAAATAGTTCTATATCAATCACAATTTTTAATGCGTATAATTTATTACAGTATAATGTTTCCACCAGTCTCTTTAATTAACATTACAAGTACATGTTGCTTAAAATAAATTTGCTAATTCCCAGTGAGCTTCATTAAGGATGGTAAGAGAAAAATTATGCTATTGTGGGAGGAAGAAGGACTGGTAGTGAATTGAAGTGTTTTAGCTAGGAAATAAGCTGTATCACATCCTTCAACTATTGGACAGTGTAAAATAATAATAATAATGCTGAATAAAAATTCACCACTAGGTGGACTGACGTAAATTGAAATTATTTTCAACACTGATTTTAATGAAAAATAAATTGGTGAGAAGAACAATATGTTTTAAGTAATTGATTTTAATCTGGTCTTGCAGTTGTACCTTTTAGTTCTTCTTTAAAAAAGGTTGAATCTCATTTATTGTTCTTTAGTACTTTTTATTGTTTGTGAGGAAGATGCAAAATATATTGAAAAAGCTTATATAAATAAACATGTATGCTACTCCATCATTTGATCCAGATCTCTAAATATGTGATGGTGTGGTGCAACACGGTTAATTATATATTGTTAGCTATGTTTTTATATCCATAGCTAATAGCAAGTTACATGTATTGGGTAACTGAATAAAATTTAGCATGTGTAAGAACAACATAAAAATATTTGAAAATTAATCAGGATGAGATTTGGATGTAAAACATTTATTAAACAAGGAAAATATTATATGTCATTAGTCAATGTTATTAGTATATGTTATTGTTATTATTATTAGTTTCCTTTAGCTAATATTTTTGTATTGGATTGTTGATACACCAATGGTAAGTAGCATCAGATAAGTTTTGCCCCATGAGTTTGGTGTGCTAAATTACGCTAAAGTAGTTACATACGCGGAGAATATACCCTATCTTCCTGCAGCTATGCATTGCTAAACTATTTGCTTCTCTTTGTAGGTTCAGCATAGGAATGGTGTTTGGTATAGTTGCCATGTTTGGCTCTGTTATTCTTCTCGGAAAGACGCTGATGCAAACACTGACACAGATGCTCACCGAGGCACCAAAAGCCCAGAATGACCGTATGCTGCAAGTTGTGGTAAGTGTTGTCTCCTCAGATCTTTATCTGAGAGTTGTGAACTGATCTTAACCAGCTTCTTAATGGGGTATGTGATGCTTAAATCCTTCTGTGCAAGAATAACCTAACTCCCGATATTCTTCTACATAAAAATTTGCTGGTTTGTTATCAGCCTTAAAAATGGGAAGCAGAGGTAGTAAAAGAGGGCAAGACAAACGAAGGCAAACATGTGGAAGAGTTTATATTAAAAATTCTCAGGAGTGAGAACTGACTAGTAATTTTGAAAAGCCCTAAATTATCATAGTACTAAGAATACAAAACAGAGCTAAGAATTTGCTTCCTCTGAGCTCTGCAATGTAGAGGCACTGGTGGCCTTCAAGTTTGCAGGGCGCGTCCATAAGCCACAAGAAGAGAGGACTTCTATTTCATTTATTACAATTAAAAACATCAGTGGAAAAGGAAAGAAGTGTAAAGGGCTTTGTGTGATAGTGGAAGCAAAGATTAATTAGTGAGGAGATGGCACATTTTTTGATTGTTCAAGGACTTAAGCCCTATTTTACAGTATGAAATTGAAAGTGCTGTTTCTGGCAGTGTCTAATCAGAGGCCTAATAACAATGTATTTAATTGTTTTATGCATTTCTGATGCTGGACAATATATTGTATGGTTTTAGAAAGGAATGTATTTCAGAGAATGGGAGAGATTGCAAATACTGTCTTTTTTATTTCTACGCAAGGCAGTAATGGAAGAACTGACATTGCCTTTGCAACAGTTTTAGCCTGGAAGGATTCCTAACCACCCTTATTTCCCCAAGGATGCTATCTGGCCAGAATGCACTATGGTCATTTTGCAGAAATACAGAAAGTCCTATGAGCTTGCTCTGCCTTCTGGCTGCATGGCTTAGAGCAGGGATGCCCAACCATTTTACTGTATTTAAGTACTCAGCTACTGTAGTGAACAGAAGTTTGGAATTGTGTGCCGCCACTATAGGCCTTCCTGTAAGTGCTAAACTGACTGCATGCAGCCAGACTTAAAAAATTGCACGAGCGCAGGAAGCCTGATCGTTAGCTTGTGCCATGAACTAGGTGCCTTTGGGACGGTTTGGGTCTGTTTCACACATTCAGGGTGAATATAGCAAATGCAGGGTGTGTTGGCAAAAGCAGGCAAGGAGACCTGGGAGAGAAGTGCTGGTCCTGCCACTGCAGTCACCTGGTCCACAGCCTGCTCCTGAATTATCTCCAGAAGCAGACAGGAGTGGGCAGTCTGTGCATCCAGTAGAGCACAAGCTGAACACGAAACAGAAAATTTTTAATTTACATGCCAACAGGGTCTATCCTAAGCATGTCTGTCTGTTACCTTCTGGAGTAAGAAAAGCCGCCCTTACATCTTCGTTTTCTGAGATTATGATATGGATCTATCCACTTTTGTGACACCAAAGTAAAGTGGTCATTTGCAATACATTGCTCTTTTGAGAAAATAACATAGAGGCAACCAAATGAAGATGAGCCTTTGGAATTAATCTGGTGTGAACTGGAACCGTGAAAGCAGAAATCTAGGATAATGTTCACAATTTCAATGTGGAATTGATTCCTCAGTGACTGCCTAATGGCAAGATCACTGCGTTCAAACCAAGGACAGACTGGCACTGAAAAAGATGTAATGTATAGGCATAATGTAATGTCATGTATGGGCATATGGTTACTTCACCTAACTTGACTTCTGGTTCTCTTTGTTTCCTAACTCATTCTTTCATTCCTGAATGGTCACAGTTGTATAATTCTGCCTTTAAAGAGCTTCAGTATTCTTTTTGAGGGGAATGTGCTACCATGAGTTGACACAAAAAAGTGACCCATTTGTGGCTGCAAAGAGGTGAAGAGCAAGTCAGGAGGACCTTCTTATTTAAATTAGTTATTTGTATTTGACTGCCTGGAGGAGAGTGCGTTAGTTTTTAAAAAAAAAATCTTTTTTTTTTTAAACTCAACTTTAGCCTGTGGCATAAATCTGTTTAGCCTTTAGCCTTTGGCTATGGAGAGGAGGAGATATAGTTCTGCTTATGTTTTATTGATTAAGATTTTTGTACCCTTCCTCTTTTGTTCAGTCATGTACTTTATTTAAAATACCTATCTGTAGGTAACTGGGCTGTTTTTCTTTAGCTGCCACCTCTTGTGTCGGTTGCCTGTTGACAAATATGGGAAAGAGGCAGATCAGTTACTAGCAAAGGATCTTCTTTTACTGAAGGCTTTTCCAGAAGACTGTAAAATATAAGATGACGATGCTTATTAATAAAATACTGCTATTGATTTCAGAACACTTCATGAGAGTTAACTTCCCTTTTAGGTGAATCTTAAACTAGTTTCTTTGACATGAAGTCTAAAAGCATCCGGTGCTGTGTTCTAACAGGCTATAGTTGTGGTGGTATTAAGGTGGCAACTCTTCCTATTGCTGTCTGTCCTTCCATGTGCCCAGAATAGAGAGGCCACTGGCAATGCCAGTTAACTGATGCATTAGTGCCACCAGCTGATGCTGTAATACAAGCAATGGATGCTTAACGAATGAAGAGCAGCTGTTTTCATACAGTGAGGTACAATAGTCGTGCCACTTAAGATAAGTATCTCGGTCATGATCGCAGTCTGGACAGAATTTGTGAAATTATTTGGTTTAGCATTAATGAAAACAGTCTTTTGAAGGATTTCTTTCAGCTAGATTGTCTCACCAACCTATTATAAAGTTCTGCTGCATGGGTAGGTGAATACACATAATTGAGGAATGTGCAGGACTGAATGAAGGTAGGATCAAACGGCATCTGTTCAGTTGGATCTGCAGCTGTTTGTGTCCCACAAGGTTAGTTTTTAGAGAGTGCTATAGACAGGCCAGGAATGTTTGCCCATAGCATCTCTTTTCTGCCACTGGATTGCAATTCAAGTTGTGTTCACATCAGCTGTTAGTGGCTGTACTGGAGTGTGCCCTGCCTTGAGCGGGGAGAGCTGCGGAGCAGACAGCAGAACGGTGCCAGAGCAAGCAGCAGAAGTGGCCTTGTCATCCCACTGCAGCATGGCCACGGAGCGGGGCGGGAACCGAGCAGGGGGAAAGTCCACCAGGAGGAGAGAGGGGATGGTTCCTCATTCTCCAACTTGTGGCTGCTTTGAAGCCCGTCTGGAAGGAGTTGGTGTCTCATGGCTAGTGCAATGAGGGACTTGGGGAGTGGTGGGAATCCACAGCAATGGGAGGAATGTGAGGGGCCTGCATATTATGTCTTACATAAATTAAAATAGTATGCTCATTTCAAGTGCCTTTTTTTTTTAAAGGTTAAATTGCTATATGTAGACTGCCAAAACTTGAACAATAGACAAAAGTTACCCTTTTTTTGACTTTGTAAATTTGGGATAGTCTCGTGATTTGGACAGGGAGAGAGAAAGGAGACTGACAGTTCCAGCTGTAGGCTCATTTTTTGAACTTTTAGGGCTCGTAGTGTTTTAAGTGCCACACAACTTTTTTTTTTTTTTTTTTTTGAAGGGTGGATCTTCTCTATAGCTACATGACTGACTGCAGGAAATTGTCAACTAATGCTCACAGTTGCCAAGCTCCACTTCATTTAAGTGGAAGTCTGTGTACCTTTTTTATAAACTTCTCGAGCTTAATATAGAGTAGGACACATACAGTCAGGGCTGTGGGGAGTAAGTAGGGCAGGGAGAAGGCTTTTGCT
Organism: Nipponia nippon; assembly: GCF_047370975.1. Classification (NCBI taxonomy): domain Eukaryota; kingdom Metazoa; phylum Chordata; class Aves; order Pelecaniformes; family Threskiornithidae; genus Nipponia; species Nipponia nippon. The sequence continues at coordinate 45,423,801 of NW_028262336.1, read as the reverse complement.
CCTGGAGAGCTCTTTAACCTTCAACAAAAGAATATATATTTAATATATTTTAAAATACATTCAATAAATTGGGAGAAGAGGTGCAAACTGATAGTGCTGCATGAGAACAGCCCCTGTTCTGTTGTGGGTCTGAAGAAGCTGAGTGAGAGCAGCAAGTTTAGGGGCAGAATGATTTGGCTTTGTACCTCTCGGTTTCCTTGTGTGTTTTATTTTGTTGTCATGCCCACATCAACAGGTGCCTGGTGTAAATTTGCCTGTCAGCCAGCTGACCTATTTCTTCTCTGCGATCCTCATCAGTGGTGTGATACATGAAGTCGGCCATGGGGTGGCAGCTATTCGGTAATACAAATTACTTTTCTCTTATTATGTGCCAACAAAGACTAATATTCCAGAGCGTTTACTTACAGGTGAATGTTGCTAGCACTTCTTCAGTTTATCTAGAGAGCCTGTTTATTCTGTATTTCATAGCTTCCTTAGATTTTAAGTTTGGAAGGAGAGTGTACAATTAAGGATCGAGTTTTAGTATAATGTCTATTCTACAGATCATGAGAAAGGACTTCTGCTTTGCAAATATACCATGCTGCATCAGGTTTAAAATAATACTTCTTTTAAGTGCTCCTGTTTCTCCCACAGCAATTGCATTTCTGCAGCTGTGGCACTTGAAGAGGACCCATGCGCTGTGGCACAATGGTACTTTAAAATAGATTTTAAATTGATTTGTTTAAACATAGCTTGTGAAGTGGCATATGAACAGGCTGAAGCAGTAACTCAGTCAAATGTGATTTGCCCCTGTTAATCTCAGTGATGTATTAATTTTGATCAAAGATTATATTTTTAGTGTCACTTAACTATGATGATTACTTCACAAAAAGTTATTGACATGGTTAGTCATTACTGTTAAATGACACTCTAGCATAAGAGGGTTAAGGGTTACTGCAACTGATATTCAGGTGTCCTCCTCATTTCTCCTGGACATCATCATTATCTGTCCCATGAGCATGAAGCTCTAAGTTGTTTCTCTGATTTTCTTGAGCGTAGGGAGTCAGGACTGCATCTTAACCCATTACAATCTTTTTTATAACCCCAAAAGTTCTTAATTAAAGGAGTGGTTTGCGACCCTCTGTGTTTCATATGCTCTGGTCATCTTTCAGCTTTTTTCCCCTAATACTCACAGGGATTTTTCTGTGGAGGAAGAAGTTCTTGCTCTTCTCATCCCACCACAGGAAGAAGCAACAAAATTTCCTTTCTCTTACAGTGCCTTCACATGCTGCTGGCTAACTGCAGAGAAGCCAGGTGTAACTATAGACCTCTTTTTAACCAGAATGAATAATTCTTATACGTTAGTGGTGTGATATCTTCGTTCAAGGTCCGAAGCAAAGGCTCTGAATATTGGGTTATGTTTTTGTCAAAAAATTGATTCCCAGCTATTTCCAGGGGAAAAATTAATTTGTCCAATGTACATTGCTGTTGCTGCTGATGCTTTCTGCTTGACTTTTTTTTTTCCCCCTCTTCCTAGCACAGATTGGGTCTATACTGCTGTTAGGGTCAATCCTCAGGGTTTAGGCTTTACTAAATAGCTGTGCTGTGTGCAGGTGTTATTCTGGCAAATCACTTTGACTCCCTGAAATCTAATACACTTTTGCCAACTTCAGTTCAAGATATTATTGGCTGTGAACTACAAGACCTTGAAATATTTGAGCCTTAGTTTAGTCAAGGCTTATGCCAAAAAAGCCTTTTTCTTTTTCCCTCTGTATCTCCTACCCAAGTCATGAAATTCTGTGTAGGCATTAGACTGCCTGTTACTAATTGCTAGCATGGGTAGGTCTGATGAGTTAACTCCAGGGAATTAATATATTACTTCATTCTGATTAATTTTTGTGTAATTCTGTGTCTTCTTTTATTGCATATGCACAATAAATAAATAAATAAATGTGAATAAATAAAATGCTATGCCCAGTGTACTGCCTTAGTAAAGATATGGGATTAGCTGATCCATGCCTGGTTTGTCTTGGAACAATAATTGGAATGTAATTGTCTTGGAACATGATTGTCATGCCTCTGTTAGTCCCTTATGAAATTTCTAGCTTCATAAAACCATTACATAGTTATTCCAAAAAGTGCCATTTAAAAGCAATTGTAAAACCTCTGAAAAATATTTATATATTATCTGTATGACAGTGTCAGCTACTAATATATTTAGATAGCATTTGTCCTTTTAACTTCTTGACTTGTTTCCATTTTTTCAGATGACATTTCCCTCATTTTTGTTAATTTACAATTTACTCTAAATTTCGTTTGGGAGAAACAGAGAAATGATAAATTCCAGAAATCTAGAAGTGTTTCTATAAAAGGAAAGCAATTGCTTCTTCCAGATAATTTTCTATAGATCAGTTGGAAACGGCGTCCTACAGACTGCCATTTTTTTAATTAAAAGAAAAAAATCTCCCAAGTATTAAAATATATTTTAACTTGAAAGTGGGGGGGGGGGGGGCGTTAAGTATTTTATGTGTTACTGTTACTAGGAGACAGAAAAGAAGTTGAACTTATCCTATATTTTTTAAAAGTGACAACTACTGCAGAAAACATCCTTTAGTTTAATTATCTTTCAGTTGCTCGTATTATGAAAGATAAGTTAGTTTTATAATTATAATTTTAGTTATTCTCATTGTAAAAAATATGTGTGCTGTGTAGAATCTCTGTTTGTCATGTCTTTGTTTGCAGTAACACCACTTAATTTTTCTTTTCTTCTTTTTAAGAGAACAAGTACGATTTAATGGATTTGGGATTTTTATCTTCATTGTCTATCCTGGAGCATTTGTTGACCTCTTCACAACCCACTTGCAACTGATATCTCCAGTCCAGCAATTAAGGATATTTTGTGCGGGTAACAGTTTGTGTTTTTTTTATTAAATCTTTGCTTAGCACAGTTACTTATAATACAGGCATCATTCGTGAATTCTTAGTGGAGGATTGAAGGTTTAAAATGAAGAAGTACAAAAGCTTCTCTTTACCTAAAGGTGATCCTTCTGTTCTGAACCTAAATTGCGATTTCAGGAAATCATTTGATCATTACTGTCCTTATTGTGCTGTTTTCTGGAGGAGAGACGTCAGTTTCTAGGAGCTTAAAAGAGTACCAATATCCTGTCATGAAAAATGTTATAATATCCTAGATCTGATTCAGAATAGTTGTGCATAAGAAATTCCAGTTGTGTTGTGGGGGAAAAAATGTGGTTTCTGACCTTCCTCTCTCATTAGAAAAAGGTCTTACACCAGCTCAGGTGCAGAAGTTCCTTTGTCTTTTTCCCCCCACCCCCCATATTTTATGGCCTATGTAGCAAAACCTTGGAGCACACAGCTGGAGAATACTCAGCCAGAAGACTGGTGGTATGAGAACATGACTTGCTGTCACAGGTGAACACCCTTGAGCAATTCACTATCATTTTCTGCAATAGGAGCAATCTTATTATGTGATTTTTCCAATAGTATTGTGAGTGATTTTCAATGATGTGTGAGTTATGTTATTATACAGGTCACTGTGTTGCCATCAGGAGGAAATAAAGGCTAAAACACAAACATCCAAAGAGAATCACAGCTTATGGCTCCAAATAACCTTCAAATATTTTTGATTTGATGTTTTTTGAAGTCCCTGGCTACGGGGAAGTAGAGCCCTGTTGCTGTGGAAAGTTAGACTGAGACTGTTATGCTACCTGAACCACTTGTATTATTGATGTCCAGAGACAAACGTGGTTCCCAAACTACTGAAATGAAGATAGAAAAGTTAGCATCTTGGTTTAGTTCTTGATACTGCTGGTTTTCTGTTGCAAGTAGGATAGCAGCCAGCCTGTTGTCACGTTTAGATACTAACATTGTTTCTTGAATATTGTAACTAAAACATTATATAGAGGGTTTTAGGCTGGGCATACAGAAGCCTTTAGCAAAGCATATTTTCAAGCTTTCGTAAATCAAGTAAATGATGATACATGTTAGGTAAGTAAATATATCTATATTCCAAATACCCTAATGAACCAAAATCATTCACTGCAATAGGCTAACTTTTATGAAGCCCCGTTTCTCAAATTAATCAATTTCCATTTCCAGCTACTGTGAACAGAACTGAAAAGAGAAGACATACCAATTTTCAAAATGGGTTGGTTACAAACATTCCTGAGAAATCATCTAGAGAAATAAGATTATAAGCTGTAATAGAAAATACTTGCTTGCATGTTTTTAATGACAAGCAAACACCTATAATAATTTTTCAGGTTTCTTGGGAAACCTGAAATAGGGGAATACAAGGTAGGAACAAGCATATTGCAAGGCTGGTTAGCATCAATGGCTTGTTATGAGTTAGGTATAACAAATATATGCAGTTTTTTACAGCTAATGATAGGTATGTTTCAGAACTAGGATGTTTGATAGTGATAAAATGTGATAGTCAGTAAACTTGACTCAGTTTTTCTTAATTGTCAGAGCAGTTGAATGAACCTATTCTCAGCGTTCTGAAGTTCTGAGTTTACAGAGACATGCTTTCAGATTTTTGTATGGCAGCTAAGTAAAAGAGCTAGAGTAGAGAATGACACCAAATATTCCGTTTGTGTAGTCCACCTGTACTCTGGAGATTAAAGAGTATATTTGTTGTACAGCAGATGGCATCATGAGTTCAAGAATAGTGAGTGAGCATTCTTGTAAGCCTTGTGATATTTTTAGCATTAATCCCATGCCTAGTAGATGAAAAGTGCTTCTGTGCAGCACTTTCTTATAATTCATGCAAATATTTGTATTATTTTTTGAGATCCTTTTTAATACGTTTTGTCTTGCCTTTAAGGAGTTAAAGATTTTTAAAACATTATTTTAAGGTGTTTTAAGGGTTGTTCAAAGTGTCCCTTTTTAAATATAAGCAATTAGGTATGCAAGGATGAGGCTGTTTTAGCAAAATGAAATTGATGCTATAGTCAGCAGTGTGCCTGTTTATTTTTCTGTGGATCACCTGGGATGAATTTGAAGCCTTTCTGTTTTAGACTTTTCTGCTGTATTCCACACAGTAAACTGTGTAGATTATGGTATTAAAGCCCATGTTTTTCTAGCTGTTTGAAAGTATTCCTTCTCACCCTCTAGCAGTTCCATCACCTCTTTTTTATTATTTTAAGTTTTTTTTTTTCCAGTTTGCTCTCTCTAGCAGCCACACTGCTACAAAGGAATTTTGTTTCTCTCTTAGATTTTTATCCTTTGTTAAGCTGTTAAAAATAAATATTTTTAAGATAAAAAGGTTAAAACAATAAAGTTAACATATTTACTTAATACTTTTGGTTTTGTTGCACTTGTGTGTATGTGTGCACACGTATACGTATGTGTGTGAAGTAATGAGAACTGAATGCTGAAACATTTCACCTATCTGATTGCCTTTCAATGAGATATGACTAAAAACTGTAGAAAATCACTTTAAGAAGTATCTACTAGGGGAAATTGCAACAAACCCTTAGTTAAAGTACTCCAAAAATGTCTCACATTTCTGCAGCATTAGAAATGTAAAAGAAGACCAGGTGACATGTAGAGGTGGCCAGGGGAAATAAGAGTCTGCCATATGTTATGATTCCTGTGTTATATACAGTGGAGGAAAGATAGGTTTAATATATTTTTAAACATCTTTACTTCAGTTCCTGTCCTGTAACTGCACTGTAAATATAGAATTGAATCAAACACCTCTTATCAAGATGAAGCACTGTAAGAAGGAAATGAGGAGTCTTCAACATTGAAAAGTTTTTCTGCATTGGTCATACAAAATGTTTGTCCAAGAACACAAATTAAATGAGAAAATGTGTATGGTACTGGATGTTGAAGGAAGCCAAGTGTGTCTTATGATAGCGATTCATTTCTTCCTATGGAGAACAGCATACTATAAAGATTGCAGTTGCAAATATGTTGCCCAAAATAATGTGTCAGGAAATGCTGATTGCACAACTTAGTTCCTTGATGTGGTTTTAGGTCCAGATTTTCTTGTAAAAGAAGCCTTTTTTCAAATAATTTTCTAAACTTGTTTGGCACTTATACAGGTAATTATTTTCATTGATACAATGGAGATAACCATGAAAAATACTGAATTGCAACTAAATTTCAGACATTTTGCTGACTAGGACAAACTATTTATTCACATATAAGCCCATTTATTAAGATTCTTAAATTCACAGTTTATTGTGGTAGAAGGTAACATATAATACATTTCATTCCACTAGTTTTTTAATATTTATGATTGATGACAATTCTGTACATAGAAATTATAGTTTAATAATTGATTCAGAAGCCCAGTTATTCTTCTGGATACTCTGCCCACTGCATACTTAGAAAAGTAGTGTTACGTGATGAAATATCAATGTGGTAGAATGACACCTTTAGAATGGACTTACTGCTTCCCTGTCTTTTCTGATAATATAATTCGCAGGAGTTCAGAGGCTTCCCTAAAGCTCCCCTACAAAGTGCCATCATAGAAACTTAAGTTTGTACAGTAATATATGTATTCTTCTTTCATGCCTATGTTCACAAATTAACTTTTCATCCATTCTTACAGTAATTATTTCAGGAAAGTTAATTAGAAGGTAACTAGAATCTTGCATTTCAAAAACACCTTTTTGTTATTAGTGTTTATTTAGAAATGTGATTTTTTTCCTTCTTTTTAGGAGTGTGGCATAATTTTGTTCTTGGTGTTGTAAGTTTCATCGTTTTATTTCTGCTGCCAGCCATTCTTTTCCCTTTCTATTACACGGGTGTTGGGGCACTTGTCACTGAGGTCGCAGAGGTAAGAAAAGATCTTTACTGTTTTCATATTATATGCTTTGTGACCTGAAATGTACCTGTGTCTCTTATTAGCACAGTCAAATTTGGTCAGTGCAGCACTCTGCAGAATCTAATACATTGCACTTTTTGTCTGCTTAAAGTTTCCTTCTCACTCTCATGGTTTTTTAGTATTAATAAATGAAGGAACATGGCATGAATAATTATAGACTATTCAGTGTACTATAAAACTGTTTAGACATTTGAGATGAGTTTGCAGGCTTATTTCTGGTTTTTTTAACTTCTTTTTAAACTTCTTTTCAATATTGGCACCAAGCAAATCTCCTGGAAACTGCATTATCACTCTAGTTATTGCTATCTGTTTTTAATGTTAAAAATTATTTTGAGCTGATTTCCTTGCTTGTTTGGTCAGCTGGAAGCAAAGCAGAGATAGAGTGCTGAGTTTCTGGAAAGGACTGATTTTTTTCTGACTTAATCAAATACAGCACAGTTGAAGAGCAGAGCTGAAAGGATTCAGTCTTTCTTGGATCTGAAAGTGAACTGATATAACTCAGGAGGAGAGTGACATTTATTATGCTTTATACCTTCAAAAGTTTAGGTACACCCTGCTTTCTTGAAAGATTCAGAGTATTAATTTAAGCTTCTTGAACTTAAAATGGTAGGAAAAGCCACAACATATTGACTTGTATGAAAATAATTACTCAAATTTGAAGAGGTCCCGTGGAACACTTGGAGACTTGCCCTCTTTTTCCTCTTTTTCCTCTTTTTCCGCTTTTTCCGCTTTTTCCGCTTTTTCCGCTTTTTCCGCTTTTTCCGCTTTTTCCGCTTTTTCCGCTTTTTCCTTTTTTTCTTTTTCTTTGCAATAAATAAGTTATTCTTTTTACCGGATGTTGTTTTTGTAATGCTCTGTCATAAGTTGAAATAATCAGTTCTAGTGGAGCCTGAGATTTTCTGTTTCTCTGGAAACAGAGTCTTAACCTAAAGATTTCATGGCTATTCAGCAGAACTGTAAACAAATCCTTGTAGATTTAACTATAATAACATGACTGACTTCGCTGTTTCCTCTCAGGATTCTCCTGCCAATGGACCAAGAGGTCTTTTTGTGGGAGACCTTGTCACTAACCTACAAGACTGCCCAGTTTATAGTGTAGAAGACTGGAATTCCTGTCTGGGAGACATTTCGGAGAAGTCACAGGTCGGCTACTGTATAAGTGCAGCCACTCTACAACAATTAAGCTTTCCAGCTAGAGGTATGACTTCAGGTGCTCTCTTCATTATTTTATATTGTAATTTTATCGTATCTTAAACACTATTTTGGATTTAGGATCTGTTGGTGGGAACAGATTTCTCATAAGTTGAGTCTACTATCCTGTCTAAAGCAGTGACCAATATGCCATTCATTTTTGTGAAATCTGAAAGTGAAGACGAGGTAGATAGAAGAATTTCTCTGGTCTTCCAGTCATCCTATACAAGTATCTTGTATGATCTGAATAATGAAATTTGCCTCTTCAGGATATTGCATAACTTGGTTATTAGCAGTAATACAATTATCTCCTCTATTTTTAGTTCAGTTATATGCATCAGCTCAGTGATCTTTTGCAGATGTAAATTCCAGACATTACCTTACTGCTTTGATCAGCATGACATTACAAATTGTATGACTTAACCCAATGATGTGCTTTATTATGGCCACTTCTATGTGTCTCACTATATGGGTTTTATGTTTCATTTGCTTCTTCAACCTCACAGTGTCATTGCCCATAAACTCGGTTTTGTCTGGATTGCACATATTGCTTCTAGAAGTCAGTCCATTTCCTTCTGTTTTCATTTATACATTAGAGTGCTTGTTGCTGTAACGGCTTACCCCTGAGACACAAAAAAATGTGAACTGAAAAAAAAGAACAGCGAGGTTAAATTGGCTGAATGCCTTGTGTCTGTCGCCAAAGCGAGCAGCTCTGGAGCGCTCTAGCAGTGCACTGGTTTCCCGAACCCAGGGAGCCTCAGGGGCAGCCGAGAGAGCTGCCGGGAGCCTGCAGCCCGTGCAACAGCTGCTGACAAGACCTGGGTGGGACAAGGAGCAACGGCCGCCAAGCCCCCCATCACGTATAAAGGAAGCCCTTATGGAGCGCTGGCGACCAGGAGCGCCGCCAACAGGGCGGGCAAACAGGGTGTGGCACGTCAGCAAGGGCGTCAGTTTGCACGGCAGTTCACGTGGCAGGGCTTGCAGGAGAGGCTAGCGAGGTGCGCTAGCGAGGTCCTTCAGTCTGCCATCTCTGTGGAGGTAGAGGATGGAGATCCATGCGGCAGCAAAGATGCAAGGGTTATGGATGTGTTAGAAACCACGGAAGCTCCTGAGAAGAGTCATGTAGGAATTAGGTCTTGTCCCCCCAAAAAGGTGACGGCATCGGTGGCCCAACTGAAGTGCATCTACACCAATGCACTGGAAGTCATTGTGCGTCTGGAAAACTAGGATATAGTTGCCATCACAGAAACGTGGTGGGGTGACTCATAGAACTGGAGTGCTGCAGTGGATGGCTATAAACTCTTCAGAAGGGATAGGCAAGGAAGGAGAGGCAGTGGGGTAGCCCTGTATGTTAGGGAGTGTTTTCGTTGTCTAGAGCTTGATGACGGTGACGATAGGGTTGAGTGCTTATGGGTAAGAATCGGGGGAAGGCCAACAAGGCAGATATCATGGTGAGAGTCTGTTATAGACCACCCAACCAGGATGAAGAGGCAAATGAAATATTCTAGAAGCAGCTGGGAGAAGTCTCACAATCGCTAGCCCTTGTTCTCGTGGGGGACTTCAACTTACCAGATGTCTGCTGGAAATGCAACATAGCAGAGATGAAACAGTCTAGGAGGTTCCTGGCATGTGTGGAAGATACCTTCCTGACACAGCTGGTGAGGGAGCCAACTAGGGAAGGTGCCTCGCTGGACCTGTTGTTCATGAACAGAGAAGGACTTGTGGGTGATGTGACAGCTGGAGGCCCTCTTGGGCATAGCAATCACGAATTGAGAAGAGTTTTTGATTCTTGGGGAAGTAAGGAGGGGGATTAGCAGAACTGCCACCTTGGGCTTCCGGAGGGCAGACTTTGGCCTGTTTAGGAGCCTGGTTGACAGTGTCCCTTGGGAGGCAGTCCGGAAGGGCAAAGGAGTCCAGGAAGGCTCGACATTCTTCAAGAAGGAAACCTTAAAGGCACAGCAGCAGGCTTCGCCAAAATACAAGCCAGCAGGGAAGAAGACCATCCTGGCTGAGCAGACAGCTTTGGCTGGGACTCAGGAAAAAAAAAAAAGAGAGTTTATAACCTTTGGAATAAGGGCAGGCAACTCAGGAGGACGACAAAGATGTCATGAGGTTATTCAGGCAGAAAATTAGAAGGGCCAAAGCCCAAGAGACAATAAAATACATTAGCAGCAAAAGGAGGGCTAAGGAGAACCTCCATCCTTTATTGCGTGCAGGGAGAAACATAGTGACAGAGGACAAGGAAAAGGTTGAGGTATTTAATGCCTTCTTTGCCTCGGTCTTTAATAGTCAGACCAGTTGTTCTCGGGGTACCCAGCCCCCTGAGCTGGAAGACAGGGACGGAGAGCAGAATGAAGCCCCCATAATCCCAGGGGAGATGGTCAGCGACCTGCTACACCACGTAGACACACACAAGTCTATGGGGCTGGATGGGATCCATGCAAGGGTACTGAGGGAGCTGGTGGAAGTGCTCACCAAGCCACTTTACATCATCTATCAGCAGTCCTGGCTAACTGGAGAGGTCCCAGTCGACTGGAGGTTAGCAAATGTGACGCCCATCTACAAGAAGGGCCAGAAGGAGGGTATTACCTGGGGGTATTCCTGGGGGTAATACCTGGGGGTATTGGTCGACAGCCGGCTGAATATGAGCCATCAGCGTGCCCAGGTGGCCAAGAAGGCCAATAGCATCCTGGCTTGTATGAGAAATAGTGTGGCCAGCAGGACTAGGGAAGTGATCGTCCCCCTGTACTCGGCACTGATGAGGCTGCACCTCAAATACTGTGTTCAGTTTTGGGTCCCTCACTACAAGAAGGACATCGAGGTGCTGGAGCGTGTCCAAAGAAGGGCAGCAAAGCTAGTGAAGGGTCTAGAGCACAAGTCTTATGAGGAGTGGCTGAGGGAGCTGGGGTTGTTTAGTCTGGAGGAGGCTGAGGGGAGACCTTATTGCTCTCTACAACTACCTGAAAGGAGGTTGTAGCGAGGTTGGGGTCAGTCTCTTCTCCCTAGTAACAAGTGATAGGATGAGAGGAAATGGCCTCAAGCTGCACCTGGGCAGGTTTAGATTGGATATTAGAAAAAATTTCTTCACGAAAAGGCACTGGAACAGGCTGCCCAGGAAAGTGGTTGAGTCCCCATCCCTGGAGGTATTTAAAAGACATGTAGATGTGGTGCTTAGGGCCGTGGTTTAGTGGTGGACTTGGCAGTGCTAGGTTAATGGTTGGACTGAATGATCTTAAAGGTCTTTTCTAACCTAAACGATTCTGTGATTCTATGATTCTATGCCCTAAAGCTCTCTAGAGTTTGTTTCATGCAAGCATCCATGGAGACTTGAGTTCCAAAGGTAAGGGGCTGCTGCCAAGCAAAACCTATATGATGCTATTCAGAGTTTTAAAATTGTCACTGCATTTTTCCATCATACTGGAAGTAAACAGGAGGTCAGGCAGCTCAACTACCCATGTTTTTTGATGCATTATAGTTCTCTTGTGAGAGAAAGGTAATTATTTTTTTTTTTTTTAGTATGTAAGGAAAGTAATCTTACAGCTGGAACTAAGATAAATACTTAAACTGGAAACTAGCGGAGCATGGGTAAGATCCTGCTTTTAGAGACCTAACAGTTTGGATTATCCCTCTGAAGAGGAGGGCAACTTTGGCACATGCTTTCAGGTGGGCAGGGATGGCAAGTAAGAACCAATTCTTAGATGCTGTAGCTATATATGCTCAGATTCTGCTGTTCTCTGAAATGCAATTTCAGAGTCATGGATAATAAAACTGCATATACTGCAACTGAACCAGTCCTATTTAGATTGAAATACTAGAGATTTAATACTGGAGACCCAATATTGCTTCCAAGCTTGGTTGCTGTATTGTGTTAGCAGCCCATTGTCCCACTGCTGCATTCTAATCAGACCAGTCTGTCTGCATTTTCAGAGCCATAAGCCTCCAGCAGTGAGAAATATTCCTCTGAAATTAAATGAACTCTGTTCGGTCTCTGGCAGCTGTCATTTGTCAAGATCTTGACAGTTCACAACTTGACATAAATACAGAATATCAATAAAAACGTATCTAGCAAATGGACCCTATCTACTTGACCATAAAACAAATGGAGGGTAAACTATTTGACTATGAAGCTAGACAGAAAACAATGCCCCAAGGACCTTCTTGAAATTAAAAATTAAAAAAAAAAAAGTGTTTTCAACGTAGTTTATAAGGAAATTAATGTCATGGTCATTCACTATTCAAAAATATATGTGGTTACTTAGCCTCAGGGTACTTGAAAAAAGGATTGTATGGTACAGTGCTTGCACCTGTAAGCCCCAGGCATAAAGCTTCATGTTAGTGGACTGCAGGTTATGCAGTGATAAATCAGCAACCAGTATCACAGGCTTGATCTACCTAAGGAAGGTACTGCAGTGTTGCTGTGACACAGGTTCTTACAGTGACTCTTCTTTTGTGTTTTTTTTTAAAGCTGTTGTTTTTTTAAAGTTGTTGTAGAGTAAGTTAGGATTAATTCATTTAATGAACGTCCAAAGATTCTGTACCAGACTATTTAAATCACAGTTAAAAACATCATTTTTTCACTGCTGCAGCCTTCAAGGCTCGGAAAGCTTTCAAAACCCTAATCTTATAAAGGCTTTCACATTTTAACGAGGATGTTTTGAGTCTTGGTCGTTTCTATAGTGAGCCAGTGAAATCAGTACAGTAGCAGGTAACAAATTTCTATGCCAAACCTTAATGCAAGTTGGGGGCAATGGATAAAAGTATTTTGTAAACTCGTAATGCTCAGAACATTGCAGTGGTAGATCCTCAGTATCTCAAGGAGATTTATTAACATGAAAAAATCAGTATGTGACATGATTGAAATCAGGTGACATTGTTAAAGTGGTGAAGCTTATTTTTAGTTGACTGAACCACAGCTAGGTTCTGTGAATTACTATAATTCTTGAAGGCTAGAGAATGATTGTTTTACTTTATTCAGACACTAATTTCTTTTCAGGAAGTTACTATAATATTGATCATTTGTTCTATGCCTATGTTCTTTAGTCTATAGAAGACTCGATGGCACTGTTGAATGTTGTAGTAACAACAGCCTCACCGACATTTGCTTTTCATATAGCAATAACTTGGACAGCCACCTGGTAAGTTACTTAAACTGCTAATTCTGTTTGGTAAAACTGAAATTATTTATATTCAATTAGTATATATTTACCAACATTTATGCAGCATACTCAAGTGCTTAAGGATACCTACAGTTTGTAACAAAGGTGTATGTATATGTTATTCTCCACATTTACAGCTTAAAAAACCCAAAGTATTAGTTATGATTTTTCCAATGACCAATCAGAGGGTCTCTGGAATAACCAGAGAAGATCTTATACCCCTCATTCCTTTAGGCGGAAAGACACCTCCCCCAATTTCACCACTGGATGAGAATATTGGTAAGAAAAAACAACTTTCGAGAACAAGGTGAAATTGCTTATTTTGGTGCTTCAGTCTTTAAAGGTACTAAGCACTACAGCAAAGCAAAGCACTGGACTGTCTGTTCAGTTATTTTGTCTGAAGCCAGCAGTGCTGCTCACTAGGTTAACCTAAAAACATGCAAGAGAAGGTCCTAGAGATTGCCCAGTTTTTCACCATGTTGATTTTCTTGTAACATGTGGAAACACATAAAATTTCTCAGTAGGATTTTGACTTACTGCCTTCAAAATACAGAAATGTTTGTTAAAATACATGATCCATGTTGACAGTGATGTAATATTTCTACCAGTTCTCTTTACAAGAAAAAGAGCACAAGTACCAACTGTGTAAACTTTTCTACACATACCAATTTGTTATTCTTCTGACCTCTAGTGATAAATACCTAAAGAAATGGAAATATGTCTGTTCCTACATCTGCTACATTTACAGTTTCTATGATGGTAAACTTCCCATTCCAGGCTGTTTTTGTGGTATTTAACCACTAAGAATTGAGCACAGACCAGCAGTTCATTTGAAATATGACAGTGGCTGGTAACATCCTGGTGTTCAGCAAGATTTGATAAATCACTACCCCACTGAGCTTTGACATTCTTAAGCTCATAGCTGCTACTTAGGAACAGAGAAGAAATAAAAGCATCCAGAAGCCTGTGACCTTCAAGTGTCCTTAGACTGGCTGTGAGGTTTTGAACCATTATTTTAAATAGTCTTTGCAGTACTGTGCAGCAATATTTGAAAGTGTGCCCTCTCCCCCTCATTAGAATAGAAAGAGCTTGTTTTGAGCTTAATGGAGAGTGTCTGACACTCACGCATCTATGGAGAGTGTAACTACCAGGCTAAGAAGCAAGAAAATCCTCTTTTTTTTTTTTTTTTTTTTTTTTTCCTAAGGCAAACAGTAGATGAAGAACTTTCCTTGCTTGTGTTTAAGAACAAAAGGAAAATTATCACTGAGCTTTTACAAGAGACATGGGGGGGGGGAAACAATTTCCTGTTCCTTTCTGCTATACTCTCTTTGGCCTGTGGGGAGCAAGAAAGATCTAGTCTTTCAGACTGCAGAGGGAAAGGGTGTTATAGGTGGGACTTGGGCCACAGAACTGCATTAAGTCCTGTGTTCATCTTAGTTGAGAATGGTTTCTTAGCTACCACACAGCCAGGAGGTTCGTTGGTTTGTTTATTGAATCTAAGGTTTTGTTCAGCCAAATGAGGTTTTAGATCAATGAAGAGTAAAACTTCTTAAACAGGCAAGTCACTAGTATGTTGATACAGGCTCTGTTCATTAGAAATCACTGACTTATGTTTCGATGCTGTGATTTTTTGTTGTGCATGAGTGTACCTTTTTAAAACTAGTTAGCTTTTATTTTGGTACATGTGCACACCCGCTCCACCAAAAATGGAATGACAGCTTGAATATGTACTAGGCAGAGATTCTGCAGGATTTGACAAAAAAAAACCAAAAAATCAGATTTCAGCTCTTCATGGGCTGGTAGTATATCAATGATGCACTTCTTTACTTTAAAAAGGAATATATAGTATCTTTTATTCTGATCTGTTGGAAAATACCTTTAAATTTGATAATCATTTTAAATGCCCTTTGCAGTATGCCTGTCTGCCAGCACGAAAAGTTATTGAGGCCAGCAAAGTTTGTCGAACCAACATGGACTGCCAGAAGGACTTTGTTCCAAGCTTTTGTGTGACTCCGTCTTTAGAAAACCAAACAAGGCTAATCAGGGTAAAACATCCACCCCATATTGACATGCTGTATGTAGGACACCCCATGCATCTTCAGTACACAGGTTGGTATTATTTATTAAAACAGTTTAACAAAAACGATTTCTAATATGCTTTACTTTGCCTGGCTGCTTGAACAAGGTCTTGGAGCGCTTGTCAGTTAACTTGTTTAATGCAGAATCCATTTCTTGTTACAGCCAGTGGAGAGACATGGACTACTCAGGCCTAAAATGAAATGTGCACAGTGCAATGAGTTACGAAGGTAATAGAAACCATATGTGATATGAGATGGTTGTTTTTTCAGGAAAGTATGCAAGGGCTATTTCTATAACAGATCTCACTCAGGTTAGTCATTGGAACCAGGCACCTGCATTTTCCTAACACATAAACTTCTCAAAATGCTATTGTAAAATCTCTAGGGCATCTTGCTCTAACACCTTGCCTGGAATATTAGCATGACTGCTTAAATCACACCTAATATCCAAGTATCTGTGACAGATTCCCATGACTACTGAGCCACAAGTACAATCACAACATAGTTTTTTCCTGCTTATTTTTTTATTTATTTGAGTGCCCTAAATTAAGTAACATATAACAGTTTAGTTCCTTACTTTGAAATGGACTATGGCTCTCCTTTAGGCAAGCTTATATCCTTGAGCCAGGTATACAAGTAAAAAGTAATTCTGCTCTTGGAGCAAGTATGGAAAGAATGAACAAACTCATCAACATCCCTACTTAGTAGCTTGAGTGGCATGGTGAAAATTAGCTTCAGATGGGCTTAAAAAAGTATCAAGTGTTAAACTACTCTCCCTTCCTGTGAGGAGGCTGTCTGTTCCTCAGACAGCTATACCTCGCAGGGGAAGATTTTACTTCAGACACCTTGAAGTACCTCCTCAGCAAGGCATTGTGCTTTTCCGAATAAGCACTGGAATTAGGTACAAAAGAGCTTTAGAAAAGGTGATGAAATCTGGTAGTGTAAATCCACTAGCATTCTTGCATAAACATATTTTTAGTTAATCTGTCAGTCTTTATCTTTCTGTGCTGGTCATATTTGGATACTCTGTGACAAATTTTTTATTTCTACTTGTTTATTTCTGTACACTATACCCTCATTTAAGCCCAAAAGACGATCTCTTCACTTATTATTTCAGCCCTCTTGCCATATAGGAGGAAAGCGTTGTTCACCTGTGTGATATCAACACACAGTTCTATACTTGATGACATCTATTCCGAATGCAGCAACAAATTTTAAGAATGGAGTCTGATAATTATTTTAAGTTCCCTTTCTTAGTGTCTAACAATACAAATTGTAGGTACTCTAGAACAATTGATATTGTTCTCTTTTGCAATACGTTGCAGCAATGGAGTTTTAGTCAGTGTTTCCTACTGAACAGTAATTCTGCAAAACAGTCGAGCCTGTCAGTCTTTCTGAAGTCAGAAAAGAATGTTATTGCATGTAAAGAGGTAGTCCTACTTTAAGAAGTTACTGTGTGAAAATACAATTTACAGTGTATTTACAGGAATATAATTCTAAAGTGATTTGCTGTACCCTGGGAATTGCACATCGAATGTGTTAATTTGAAAGGTAAAAGCTTGACTTTTTTACAAACTCTGCTGCAAATGCAACCTATGCTCTATGTTCCCCTTGGAAAAACACCAGAGCTAAAATTATAGGATCCTGGCTTGGGCAGCAGGAGGTCTACTGCACCATCATAGAGTTCCATGCATTCCAATGAAACAACTTTTAAGTATTTCAGACACAACTTTGCACTGTACAATACTGGCTTGGGGCCAACAGGTTTGATTTTTTTTTTTCTAAATGTGACTTAGCAGAATGTGGTAACCATTTTTTTACGGTTAAGAAAGAAAAAGAATTTCTTCCTCTACTGCGTGAATTTTGAAACAGGAATACGCTTTAGTGAAGCACCTTATTCTTTAGTGTGATCTTTCTGCCTGCAGGAAACATTACTTTTTAGAGTGGTGCTACACATTTAACACACAACCTGATATGGGAGTTGCACTAGCATGTACTATGACCACTTTCTCTAGAAATGTCACTAAAGTGATGTTTGAAAACCATTCTGAGATTATGCATGTATCATTTTCTACTTAGGCTTGTATTGTTGTTATGATAGTCCTGATTTATGGAGAAGCAGTAATTATTTCATATTTTCATTTGAAGCTAGCTTCCAGATAAAACATTTTAAAAAATCTATATCCATATTAGCTACTTACAAGAAATAGGCTATACAGCTTACTTCTATAAAATGTTTCTGATTCCTCAAAGTAAAATATCCTAGCAAAAAATATTCTTTATTGATATGGATGCTATATACAGCTCTTGTTTCCAGTACAAAAAAAAAGTAAAGAATCATAAACCTAAATTAACTTACAGTGCTGGAGATTTGGCCAAAACTAAAACAGAAGGAATGATTAGGAATGCATGTTGTTTAGGATGGACACATTGAGTAATCCTTTTAATTAGCATTCTTTCTGTAAAAAGTATCTAATGTCATCCAATATAAATTCATACTGTGGGTTTAATTCGTGTGGTATACTCAAGACTTTTAGACTTTTCTTATTGCAGGCCAGTTATGATCTAGAGGCTCTCCCTTTGTTGGACAGATGATATGTAAGGTTGAAATGGAGGGCCCTGTCATTATTGCCATGCAACTTTGCAGTGTTTCTTCTTTATTTTGTATGGGGTTTTTTATTCCTTCATGTCATTTCTGGTATTGCAAAATCTTGGCTTCCTTCTCTGGCCCTTGTTGGTTGGGAAGAATCTGGTGACTAACATTCACATTTGGAATTCACACTGCTTGAGGGAAGATCATATCCCTGAATGTTACTGTATCTGCATCGCCCTTCAGGGATCAAAAACTGCAAGATTTCCTTCATGAAAAGAAGGTGGAACTTACCTAGAAGATAATTTCCCCAAACTGGACCAGTCCCCTACTTCTGTTGTATCCAAGTCTTCTAAAAAAAAGCCACTTCCTAGCTTTGGGGATGTTTTTGGGCAACAACAGCCATAATCCCTGGTGAAGGTCTGTCTGGTACAGTCTGGTTTCTCAGTATTTCCATGCTTGTTTCACCTTATTGCTGAGGATGATCCTTCTTTGCTTTCAACCCATATTTAGAGGGTTACATGTATAGTTCTTCTGGAGACCACAAAGAAATATATTCTGCTGTACTGTCCCTCTCCTCCATAGCATACATGCCCTTTCCCCCATGAAGAGGTTTTGAAAAGCTCTTTGGTCAACCTAGTCTCCAAGTCACTTCTAATTAAAATTGTGTCTGTTGTGCATTCTTCTCAATATTTGCCAACACCTTCTAGCATTAGCGAACAAAAGAAATGTTAATTCCAGGTCAAAGAATTGTTTAATTAGAGTGGGAAAACAATGACTCTCTTCTCTCATCCAGCCTCATTGCTGTTGACCTCTTCCCAGCAGTGTCTTTTGAAGACAAGCCTGGAGAACATAATTTCTATTATTCTTTTGTTATTCCTCGAAGGACAGATTTGCCTGCTGCCATTAGGTTTGATCCATTACAGCTACTAAATTAATTGCCTCATATTACAGTGTCTAGAGCTCAGTCCAGCAACTTCCTGAAGAGTTTCTTTGTGTTTTAGAGATTGCTTCAGCAGCAAGGTTTGGAGTTTAGACCCATATCTAGTGGCTGTCAGGGACAACAGACAGTTTGTTGTAACAAAGAGGGAAGGAGATTAGTGATCCATTCGCAATGTAGGCACAACTTCAAGTTCAGGATGGTGACTTGTTAGTGGCCATGAGGTGTTTCTCAAGAGGCAGTCGAGCTTTGAAATGACAGTATATTGCAGTGTTTGTCTTTTGAAACCTTTGAATACACTGGCTGCCTCAGCCATTTTGCTTTTTTGGCTCATGAACAAGAGGTCTGATCAGATGTTCTGATACCAGCCTTCAGCTTGATGAGTTGTTTGCTTTGGATATCACTTGACTTGGATGCCTCTGATTTTCTGAGCTGGGTTGTGTCCAGGATTTCTGTCTGTTATGTTCTTCGCTCAGTAGTCCAACAGACTTATTTATTTTCTCTCAGTTCCCCTAAATCAAAGGTCTTTCTTAAGCTAAGGTAAGAGAGAACATGATTTTCAAGCTGTCTTGGCACAGCTGTGACAGTTTTGGTATTGGAAAGTTCTCTGCTTGTTGCCACACCAAACCCATTCTTTTTTTGGGACTCCTTGCTATCTAAATCTCTCCATCACACGGTATGCTTGCTGGTTGGACTAATTATCACTTCTGACTCATCAGAAGGGCCTGTATTAACAGAGGAAAATGTGTTATGTGACTGAGTGGACCAGTTCTCTGCCTCATGTGCCTTTGGAACTACTTTCCTCTTGTCTTTGTTCCAGTGTCCTTGAATTGTTCATTGAACCTGAAGAAATCTGATCTTGCTCTTAACTAAAATATACTTAGCAGCTCTTTTGGTACGTTAGTGCTGTGAGGTTCCCAGAGTTCTCTTACCCTATGGTTTTAAAATTTCTCAAAGAGTGGGTTAAACTGTTCCCTTCCCAAGGGATGTTTGTATTGACTGGGATTCGAACTCTTGCTTTCACATATCTCTGTGGAGATGGTATTTCTTATGGCTATAACTTTTTCCCAGGTTGGTAGGAAAAATTCAGGCCGTTGTGACTGGCCTCAACTCGTGTCCAAAGTTGTTCTTTAGGGACGGAGTGACTATTGTTGATAGCATGCAAGCTCATTCTTAAGGTGGTTTTCTAATTCTGCCTTAATTTACCTAAACCTCTTCCTTCTGGGGATAAGACTCCGCTATGCTGTGAGTGGAGCCTTCTAGTAGGAAAGGTATCTTTCTTCCAGCTGCCACAGAACTCAGGCTTTCAAACGGTCCCTGAGGCTGGCAGACTGAGACTGCTGTTTACTTCAAAAGACTGCATCAAGACTTCTTATGAGACAACACAGATGGAGCATCCCTGTACTAACAGAGTGCACTCTGGGAGGTCTCAAGCTACCTCAGTTTTCTTTGAGGAGTCTCTCGTAAACATTTGACATGCAGTTGGCTGAAGCTTCATGTACACCTTCAAAGACGTTACGGTTACTAAAGTACTGAGGAAACTAAAGTTTCAAGGTCATGTGGTGCTTGACGCTGCAATTTTCCAGTCACTATTTATAGGAAGGATGCTGAGTCCCACCTCCCAGGTTTTTAAGTGGCACTAAGTTACATCTTGGAGTCACTTACAGTATTGTCTGAGGACAGAAAAAGAAGCTACTTATGTACTGGCTAACTGGTGTTAAGATGTGTAGCGTAGCTGTGCATCATCTCCTAGCCTTTGCTTTCTCAGAGTGACTCCAGAACTCTGCTCCCTATCTGCCCCACTCCTATACACCATGAGCTCAGCCTCAGGTTGGGGGGGTCTTCTGCAGGTACTGCAAGAGAAGAATTTTCTGGCCTTCAGAGAAAGTACACATGTGCACCCACAGTATAAATGTATACATGTGGACTGCATATGTTGAAAAAGTCTGGTAACTATAATCTCTTTTTATATGTTTTTCTTTGAAAAGGACTTAAATTACACAATGTGGTCTTTATGACTACAGATGTCCAGTTCCCTCTGAAAATATGTATCTTTAGATCTACTTTTACTGAAATCATGCTAAGTGTATTTTGTGGAGTGACTTCACTATGATAGTGGCCATGTTTAAGAAAGATTTAACAGCTGCACTCTTTTAAAAACAAAACCAAAGCAAAACTGTATTTAGATTGGTTATTCATCCTTGAAGAAATGTCACTTCAGATCTGATTTTTCTGAAAGATTATAATCTAAAATTCATAATGTTATAATCCTGGAATGACAGTTCATGTTTTGTGTATCTTTATATTTTCATTTCAGTAAGTCTCAGCAGTTTTGTACCACGACAAAACTTTCTAAGCATCGATCTGCCTGTGGTGATAGAGACATTTTGCAAGTATCCTTTGAAGTATGTTTGTTCTTTTAAGGCAAGAAGGGAACTCTTTAGAATTTGGTGACCCAGCAAAATTTGAGTTCAATATAATTTTAGACAGGATGCTCTGAAACATTTCTGTAGAGTTTTGACATCTTTATCCCATCTCTGCATTGATTATTGTCCATGTGCCAAGCTCAAAATGAAATCTCTCACTTTCTTGTGATTAGCAGGATATTTTTGGTCAGTGCTTTTTTTAACTCTTTCTTGAGGGTGAGTCTTAACAGCTCTGATGAGAAAGTCAAAGTAAGCCTGAATTTACAGCAGGACAAATGAGATGTTATTGCTAGCTTTGGTGTGTCAGAGTTTTATAATTTTTTAGTCATTATACTGAACTAAATAACAGGGTATGGTTGTTCTTTTTTTTTTTTTTCCTTCTTCAACAGGAAAGAAAACTTAGCCTATTCAAAAAGCAGGATGATAATTCAGTTAAACCATGCTTATTAATGAATGAGATGATATGTATACGCATACATAAAGTTTAGTAGGCTTGAATATGGCTAATCTAAGAACCCTTAGCCTTAGAAACGGAAATAGTTATGTGTGGCTATAGAACAATTAAACAGCGTAGTTCAGCGTAGTCCATAAAACTAGAGTAAAGATGCTACATAAGCTCCCCTTTTCTGGGAACACACCAAGGTTCACGCTGACCCAGCTGCTTTCTGAATCATATGTCTTCTTGTCCGGCCATTGTAGGATGGAGGTAGGTATTACAGTTAGCAAGCCTTTACCAACAATAAAAATTATCTACCCTTGCCTCATTCTCACATGCATATGCACGTACAGAAATCCACTCAACTTTTCTGGCCAGCAGGTAAGTAGGAGAGGGAGGTCAGATTTCCAATTATATTCTAGCCATTTACTTACTCCAGTGAGGGAGTGTTTTGGAAAATATTCCTAATCATTATTTCATACTTAGGTCATAGATCTAGAATACCTTCTTACTTCAGGCATGGTGTCAGAGCTGTAACCTTTCTCCAAAACCACACAAAGCAAGGGAGGAAGATGGGCAGTATTAAGTGTGGTTTTGCTGTCTCCTGCTTTCATCCGAGTTGTGAAGAGTGCGGGTTGTTTAAGCATCCAAAGATAGTGTTTAAAAACAAGTAAATCTATAAAGGCAATTCTCTGAGCTGGTATGTTATGGCGTAAAACTCATTGTACTCATATATTTTTTGTGAAACAGAATGGCAGCTAAGAAAAATAATCCTCATATTTTTCCCTCTGCACACTAGAAATAAAAAATACGTTTTGTATGAAATTTTTTTTTTTACATTTTCTTGGATATTATTCATGAACCTTAACTAATGTCAACCAGGTACCTAATTTCACTGTCAGGAGCACTGGCAGTTATCAATGCTGTACCCTGCTTTGCTTTGGATGGTCAGTGGATATTAAATTCATTCCTGGAAGCCACTCTGAGCTCCCTGATTGTAGAAAAACAAAACAGAGAGCTTGTTGGCTTTTTAATTTTACTTGCTGGTAGTGCACTGTTGGCTGCCAATGTTGCACTGGGACTTTGGATGGTGACAGCACGATAGAACATTGGATGCACTTCCATCAGTTCTCAAAGTACACAGAAATAATGAATCCATTGCCTTTTAAAACTTGTTCAGTACTGAGATTGAAATAATTCCCTTAAAATGACACTGAAAGAACAATCACTGGTGGCTGCTGGTTTAATTTGAAAGTGTACAACGTTGTGCCTGTGGTCATGGGAAACCTAATAGAAAGAAGTAGGAACCTTTTAATGTACTCTTTAAGCATTGTACTAATTTTGGAGAAGTTGCATTGTAAAGTTTCACAGGAAAAAGCCTAAGACTTCATTAATTTAGATCTCAAAATAAGGGAATTATTTATAAAGTGGGGAAAAAAAACCAGGTTTTATTCTATGATTTGAATAATTGTCAGAAAATCTGTGTGGGCTCTGATCATTTCTGAGTCAGCATAGTCTTGAGTGTCTTGTTTTGGTTTTTTAATCTGGTATTCTACCAAACTGGACTCTAAGAAGCTCTAAAGTCTGATCTCAAAACGGTGAAAAGCTAAGTAAATGCTTGCCGTGTGTTAATGAGGAGAGAAAGGCCATATGGGTTAGTATCTTTCCTTTTCAGCTGACCAAAATGACTGGAAGCATGTTGTCCTCAGGATGTGGATGAGAAGTGCCAATGTCTGTTAAGAATGAGGCATGTGGGAGGATAACAAAGCCCACATGTCTGTGTTTCTTACACATTCAGTTGTATATTATCATATGCAGCTGGAGATTTTTTAAAGGCAATATTTATCAGCAATAGCTACAAGATAACTGAAATGTGGTTTCTGAGTGCTGAAGTATGCTGTGCACAATTATTCCTAAGTGATAAGTAATGTTTGTGTTGTTTTATTCAGAAAATAATACTGTATTATACCTGTTTACAGTTAAAAGTGAAACCTGTTGTTTTTATGGTGTCTTATCTTCTGATGCTATGCATGTAATATGTACAGTAACTCACTGATGGTTTTCTGTCTTTCAAAGGGTTGTTTTCCTTTGCTAGGACTCATTCTGTTCAAAGATAGCTAACAAAGAAGTTTAGCTGAAGCTGGTCTTGGATCAGAATTGTATAGAGGAAGAATATGATTGTGAATTGAACTGTTTAAACATTTGGCTTTGCTTCCTGAAATGAATACAGACCATATCCTTGTTCTTAAATGAACAGTGGAAGAACAGTCAGTGTTTTGCTGGCTGAAGTATGTCTGACATACTTGGAAGCTCTTTAAGTCTGTAATATTTTGTACCCAATAGGATTATACATTGACTGTCATGTCCTCCTGTGATATATTGCCTAGTTTATATAAATCGCGTTCTATCAGAGCCTTGCCTCAATATAGGCTGATATTTTTTTTTAAAAAAAAGAAAAACTCTAGTTTGGGAGCCTAAATATTTGAAATAGGAAAATTTTGAAAAATACCTGCAACTTCTGGCTTGTACAGTGCTCCCCATAGGAGCTGCTGCAGCTCAGAGTTCCTTTACAGAAATGGCCTGCCCATCAGGAGCTGAAGTGGAAGCTAAGCTCACAGATACTGGCCTGCAGGGAGTACCGAAGCATTCATGACCAGCTAACATACATTCTCTTGGCACTAGAGATAAAAGCCTGGGTAATTTTAAAAGCAGGGCTGAGCCCAATTCCTGGTGCTACTGCATGGATTCGTAACAATAACGTTTGCATTTGCCCACTGGTGTGTTACTGTATTTTTGCACAGTAGCCTTCACACTTACTTAAGATGTATTCTTTTCTTAAGATGATACCAAGCAGTAATGAGAGAGCATGTTTGTTTATTTGTTCTTGTGTTAGTTTACTTACCTCTCCAGTGCTGTCACAGGCTGGGTGGGCCTCTTGAAGCTCACCTCTGTGGGATGGCAGACCCGTGCCTCTCATTTTCAGTCATTTCAACTCAGGCATATCGGCACAGATCCCAGTAAGAGAGAATAAATCCTCCAGTCAGTCCAGCGTGAGTTGGTCCCTTTGGGGATTGTTAAAAAAAGTCACACAAGATGCAAGAAAGGAAAAACAAACTATCAGAAACTACCAGCGGGCTTCTCTTTCTTCAGGAGACACCCTGAAAGTCTAACTCATCATTGCTCCTGGAAACATACAGAAGTTTCAGGGTAGCAGTTTTGATGGGCCACTCTGCCGTCTCTCCGTGGACAGGAGGGATAGGAGCAGCCTGGTTCTTGCTCAAAGCCTGACTCTGAAGCTGTGCTCCAGAACCCTGCTCACTCACCTAAGTGGCTGCTTACTGATCTGAGCTCTTCCTTTCAGTGGCTCTGTGCCACTTTCCTCTGTCTCTGTGTCTTGTCCGGTCTACAGTGCACAAAATTAATTTGCACTTAGGATTTTTAATGCAATGTAGTAAGACAGGATATTTCCTTTTCAAAATGGCTACTATTTATGTATCAGACTTGCAGTGCTGTCTTATTATCTAAAGCAACAACAAATGCATCTATGGTGATTTCAAAAATATTCTGTGAAAAACATTTCAAGTTTGATACTTTATATATTCATGTTGACTACAACTGCTTGGGACAATCTTTTAGCATAGTACCCCTCCTGGAGATGTAGGCAAGAGCTTTAAAAAAACAAAGTTTCTGAATTAACATACACAAGTTATATCTGCTATAATGAGGCTGGCAGGTTGTTCCTGATTATTTAATATGCTACAAAAGATGATGTTTTATCAAAGGAAACTAAATCCAGTTTATTTCGCTTTACACGCTCACTGAAAGCCACAGTTATACTAAGTAGAACTTCAGTCTGTGTTTGATCTCATAATCAGAAAGAGGGTGGAGAAGACATCGGTCATGGTTTTAGCAAAACAGACACACGAGTACGCTGTAAAGATCCTGGTTATCTTCTATGGGAGAGAGAGTACTAGAAAGGCTTAAAAATAATTCATGGGTCCCTTTCTCCATTTGCTGGAATTCTACTAAATAAGGGTCAGTTTAGTTCTGTACGGGTGCTTTGAATCAAGACTTTAAGTAAACTGGGTATGAATGGTGACCCAGCACATCTTAGATTACCTATGGACAAAGGTAGTAGTTAAGTTGAACCACTCTCTGAAGGAAAAGATGTTCAGTGGATCCATTTCATTCTCCTATAATCCTGAAGTATGGATTACATTCTAATAAGCAAGTCCCATACAGTTATTGGGAGGGGTTTTGCTGGGTTTTTGTTTGTTTATTTAGCAAGAGAGAACACCGAAGGACACAGAATGGTTTTTGCGTGTTGGATTTTCACTCTGGAGTATTTGCGATGTTTCTTCTATTTCTGTTTTTGTAAAAATTGAAAGGAAGCCTTTCCTTAAAATGAAATCTTTCCACTTCTCATTGTAATTAGCCCCTCAGAATGTAACGTAATCTTTAATACAGAATCCATCCATATAATTATAGGATGTATTGACTGGAGTGTAAAACAGAACACTCTTAACGATTGGATGGATACTACTATTTATGTATATACTATGCATTTTAAATCTGTATCAGATGGAAAAAGTAATGTCTAACATTGGGAAGTGTTATACGTATCTTTTACTTGAAAATTGCCAGAAGAATTCCATAATTGTAATCAGTTGTTGTTCTGATTTGGTTTTTATGAGAATTTTTTTTATATCAGCAAAGACTTCCATAGCATGTTCCGATAATGCATGATATGAACATAAAAATGGCTAACTTCTTAGCATGTGGGAAGTTACATGCTCTTTGCTAACTTAGGAAATAAAACCCAGCTTGCATCCGTGCAAGTTAAATGAAAGAGACGTCACTAGAAAAAGTATAGACAAACTTGCAGATTAGCCTAAATTTATGAGCCACAGTGGAAAATCTGTTAACTCATCCTTTTTATTTAGAATGAAACGACCAACTGTATTGACAGTTATATTTTTCAGTGATGATGATTCTGCATTTGTGTGTATGTGTGTGTATACATGTATACATATATAACGGAAACATATGCAGCCACAGTCTGTATTACTGCTTTTTTAGGGATAGCTTACAGCAGTCCTCCATACTCTGCAATGTACGCTTTTTTTTCTTTTTCTTTCTCTCTATGAATTCCATGGCTTCCTCTGGATTTTAAGTTAAGTTTATTTTTTTCTCCCATAAGTGATCTAAGGTCTTTATTAACAAAAAAGACAAGTGATGGACACAATGTAACCACAGCTGCACCAGTTTTGTTCAGCTGATGATTAAAACATGTTTCTTGCTTTCTGTGAGGCCTCAGCTACAAGCATGGTAAACACAGATTTTTCAGGGTGACTAAAAGAGGTCAACCTTAGAATCCATCACTCTCTAAATGCTGCTATTTGTGCTGTTCTGAATGATAACTGGGATGAGTGAGACTGTGTGGAGTATACTGAAGAAATAATGTTTTCAGGACAGACCTCCCCATGGCAGTCAGGGTGTTTCAGCTTTCTTGAAATAAGGATACATTTTTGTTCAGTTTAGAACATCAACAATCCAAGTTTTCCCAATAGTTTGCTATACATTTTACACGTGGCAAAGGGTGACCTGTAGCAAATAATTTTTAAAATAAATTCTGTATGTCTTCTATCTGAAGGATCTGAATTTGTATCTGGATATCATTTATTACAGATGAAGAAAGATGATGAAGTTTTATGTCGCTTAATCTGTATTTAATTGTTTTAAAAAGTTGTGATTTAAACTCTAGAAATCAATAGTTATTTGTAAAATATGCATTCTATACACCTGCATTCAGACCAATTCCCACAACCAGTCTTGCCTCAGCTTTGTTCTAGTGACCTTGTGAGTAAGGAAGCTGAATCTAACTCAGGTAAGATCCAACATTAGCAGTAATTTTATACCCTCTTTATCCTGAATTTCATGTAACACTATGTATAGATTAGTTATTTAATGTGGCTGAGTTATCTGGGGTACATATCTTGTATTAATGCAGCATTTGGGAAGCATTGTACTAGGGACTGCCAGAAAATGGCAGCTCTGTGACTCTTTCTTGTTCCTTGGACTCATCCACTATCATCATGTGAAGAGCAGATGGCAGCGACTAAGGGCAGTGAAGAACCTCAGTTTATGGCAGCTTTATGAAACCTTCACACTGGTGACCCAGCGTGAAAGGGCAGGAACAAAGAGCAGGATGTGACACTGCAATTCCATTCATTCCATTTACATTAGCATGAAATGTGAAAAGGACTTGTAATGAACATTTCAGAGCATGCAGATATGTTTTCCAGCTCTTCACTGAATCATTCGGTGACGGGTGATCAAACTTTTTTTTTTTTTTTTTTTTAACACTTTGTCATTCCATGTGCTGAATAAGTGGTATGGGTAGTTGTAGCTTATTTAGTAAAATGGACTTGGATATTTCTCACCTCTAGATGTTCATCTTGGGTTGGTTTTTGCAGCATCATAGTGTAATTGACCTTCACTTGCTACTAGTTCGAAAGTTCAGAGGCTATTTCCAAGCCATCACTGGAGAAATCTAGTTTCTTCCTTCCCAAGTTGTTTGTTAATATTTTAAGTTCCTCTTTTCCTTACATAACTTTGCTTTTAGATTTCATATGGTCAGATGATCTTATCTGAAACCTGTCAATGGAATATGTATTGTTTTGAAATTCACTGTGGGTTTTTTTTTTCCTCTGCATAGCCTTATTTTTCACACTGACTCACAGCTGTGGAATGTTAGATTTCTAGACCCTTTGTTCTCACTATCCATTGTTCATGATCATGTTTTTTAAAAAGAAAAAGAAAAAAAAGAAAGCTTCATTTTGCAAATGTCAGCTAACAAATATATGGAACACTTTGAATAATGTATTGTGTTTTTGTTTTGCCTTTTTTCTCTATTTAATCAACCAAACAATAAGTATTGTTTTCTATGTGTGATAAATGTATCCTGCAAATAAATTCATTGTTTGATTGTTAATGTGCTTAAATCTGTTTTTAAAAATAAGGTAAGAGTGACATAATTCCTTATTTGTGGCGATTACCATATTCTGTCATATATTCTCATACTCTTCGTATGTAATTTATATTCTCTTTCTGGGTACCAACAAAGTACCACAAGGTACCACTATCCTTTTCAGTATCTGACCACCTCCTAAAACTAATACTGTAATCTTACTTTCCCTTATTTACCAGCTTATCACAGTAATAGTTCGAGTTATAATAGAAGTACATTCAGACAAACACCTACACGCTGTTCCGGAGCAAAGCCAGCCTCATTGTAATGTGACCAAGGTACATAGTGGCTGCCTTACAGGCGCAAATCCCTTTCTCTTGGCTTAGTTCCTGTGTAATTCTTCTCTTCTGGAGTTGTGGAGTTCTGTTAGTTTGGTTTGCAGTGAAATATTTGACATAGGATGCCATAGTCGAGGTAAGCGAAACCACCCACCCCTCTGGGTCTTAAGGCCAGTCCTATGCGAAGAACTTAAAAAGTCAGATCTTTGAATGACATTAAGGTGATGTTACGTATCACAACCTTTGATGTGTATATACAGGCCAGGCCAGAACTGGGCACGTATCCTGGCTAGCTCTGAACAAGTTTACTTAGGTATCCAGATGCTATCTGGGGCTGCGTTAGCATGGTGTAACCAGGTGGGTTCTCTTTATTTGAGAACGAAGCTTTATTGCTCTGCTGCTTGAGCAAGCTCATCTAGAGTTAGCCAGGTTATTTGTACTGAGAACTAAATTGTTCTTTGTTGCTTATTGGACAAGCTGTTACTTTATACAAGCAGAGCTGTTTCAGCAAGCATGGCTTTGTTCCCAGATAAAAGATTACCATGAGAAATAGGCACAAAGCACAGATCAGACACATTGGTAGGATTTCCCAGCTAGGTCGCTATGCAATTTTCTGAATACTTGCATAAGGAGATGGCTTTTTTTTTTTTTCCTCTTTTTCTTACCCATGTTAATGGTACAGAAAACAGTTTATTCTTTATGAAGTATTTAAGCTTGAGGAGGGTCCTGAGGTTTTTCAGTTGATTTTTAAAATGTTATCCCCTTATTCTGATTATGTATGTTCTGTACTCTAGAATAAAATCAGTGGTGTCTTAATGTCATCTTGTTGCTTTAATCACTAACACAATTTCACGTTAAGATTTAAAAAGAAATACTGTATCTGTGAGTCTTACTGCTGGTAACTTTATAAAGAAGGCTTAATATAATTCTTCCTCTGATCATACTAGTTTGAATCATCGAGTAAAAGCATTCTTAAACATCTCTAGTAGATCTGTATGCATTGAACTCACTTATTTTTCTGAGCTTTTGATGTGAACTACCTAGTGAAATACAATTTAAGGTTTGTTTCTAATCTTACATTGGTAAACTGGGAGAATCAACAGCATTCACGAGGGCTAAGCAGCAGTCACCCAGACTTCTACTAACTTTTTCCCCCCTTTTTTTACCTCAGACAGATGTGGGTCTGGTGTTTTCTTTGATGCTTTTAAGGCTGCAGTGATGTTGACATAGAATTGGATGTTCTTACCAATTATGTATCTTATTCTCTCTTTTAGTTCATTGCAATAGTCTATATGTAGTGGCTGAATACTATGTAACCACGACTTCTGACAGTCCTGAAAACACATGGTTTTACATCCTTTTTCATTTCCCCGAACGGAATCTTTCAAACCAAAAAGAAATACTTTTCTCCTTTTTTTTTTTTTTTTTAAATGTCATCCTTTTTACTTGCTATTGTATTATGAAAGCCTCTGTATCTTTTTCCCTTTCACAGCTCTGTGAGGATCTCTATTAAAATATTACCAAATATTTTTAAAGTGTAAATTCCTCTAAGCCTACTGAATTTGATTCAGTTACCCACATAGGCATCTAGTGTGGTCTGAGATATCCCGAGGTGTTCTTAAGTTAATAATCTGACTTGGAACAACATTTTGAAACTCATCCCCCACGTGTCTCCATTTGTCTTCTGTTGGTTTAGGTCTTAGGGTTTCTAAGACCTACACATGGGGCTTGCAGATGTGGGTGAGGCCCTATAGGAGATCAAAGACATTCTGGACCAGCAGTTGGATACTAGGAGAGGTACCTGAGGGCATTTTGTATCACGCCAGATGCTTACATGTGGGCAAAAAATCAAGCCTGACTGACTCCCTTTCTTTCCTTGCATTTCTTTTCTTTTTGACTCATGAATTAAAGTGGAATATGAGGCTTTTTGAGTGAGTTTTATTTCACTTAGAAACACATCTAAGCTTTCTGTTGGTGCATAATAGTGCTATGCAGGCTGTTTTATAGAAGTTAGGCTAGCAGAATACGTGCATTCTCCTCCTGCTCTGGACCTCGGGTCTGGAAGCAACAGCAATAAGCATTGCTGCCTTATCTGCAGCAAAAAAAAGGAAGGCTTATTTTAGATTAAAAATACCATCTATCTCCAGCTGTGGAGTGGTGGCAGCAGCAGTGTGCAGATTGATGGGAAGCGATGAAGAGGCACCAGGTGGAGACAAGGCTGCGTGAGGGGACTATGATCATCTTGGCCAACTGCCACAATGGTCTACTTGGCTCCTTTTTTCCTTGCAGGAGAAAAGAAGTGGTGAGACTTACAGTTAGGAATGGGATAAAATCAGGGAAGGGGCGTGATAGAGAGAGGTGGTTTGTTCATTTACAGAATCTTTAAATCAGAAAGAGAGCATGTATACTTTACGAGTGGAGATGTAAGTGCTGTTTAGTAACTCCACGATAAGCGTTTTTACTACGTTTTTTTTCCCTGAAGCATTTATAGAGCTGACCTGCAAATAAAACTAACAAACTTCCATCATTGGTAGAAACATCCCATGTAGTAAGATCGGAGAGGCAATAAAACCCTGTCCTTCCAGATAGCAGTTCAGGGCATTCAGACCTCGGAGCCGTGTTCCTCTCCCTGTTTAAGGATTGGGCCTGAGCTTACTTTCAGTTAGTCTGGATGCAAAGTCAGAACTTTTCTCCTGTTTCCACATTCCCTCTTCAGCATCAGTTGACCTCACAGATGCAATTATTAAGAAAAATTAATCAATCCATTTTTATAATGTTTTGCCCCTTGGCTTTGTTTTCATTCCCGCAGCTATTTGAATAACCAGCAGAAACTAGGCCAAACCACCTGTATCTCTATCATCGCTGCAAAATCAACAAAGCCAGATTATGAACGTGCATTATAAACCACAAATTCCTGGGTACTTACCACTGGTTATACCAACAAACATTTTTTTTTCACTGCAGCAGTTTACTGCTCTTTATTAAATGATTGAATTTATTCGCTAGAAATGTTCTGCAAGGTGCTTGCAACACTCAATCTGCTGCAGCGCTGAAGGAAAAAAATGGGCAAAACAAACCTTGTATGCTTTTTACAATTAGGCAAAATTCACTGTTTCATTTACTGGCCCAGTGCGGATAAGTTATTGGTCATATATGAAGGCCCTGGTTATTTTTCCAGCATTTATCTTCAAAGTTACTCCTGGGGAGAGCACTTCAGTAGTTAACCTAACTGGCCTTTTCATAGCACTTTAACTGCAATTAAATATAACTGAACCAGAAGTTAAAATATTAATGAAATAGTCGTGAAAACTTTAACATATTATCAAGCAGTATTTTTTCATAAATGTGCAGAAACCTATTGTTCACTTGAGACTTTCCCAAACTGGGAACTGCACAATTTTTTTAACCTTTATTTTTTATCTTTACATGAAAATACCAAAAGCAATTCTGAAGAAAACATCTCAGCTACTTAGATGCTTAGATGCTACTTAGCATCTCAGTTACTTAGATCAGATGTTACTTACATCAGTTACTTACATCTCAGATGCTTAGATGCTACTTACCATCTCAGTTACTTAGAGAGGCTTTCTTTTAGCATGTGCAAATGATGGTGGAAAAATCAAACTGTATCATTTAACAACGTGATATTAAATGTGATACTAAATGTGATAAATCACTCTGTTCTCATATATGTGATTCTCCAGTTCATTTCCCATGCTCTATGCTAAGTCAAACGCAAGTGCAATGAGGATTATTTGCATAAGCTTCTATAGCTGTACAGTGTAGCTGAAGACATTAAGATTGCAGCCAATCCAGGAGTCCAGGTTTGGTGAACTTAGTTCATCATAGTAACAGGGAAAAAAAATCTAGATGGTGAATGTAGCTGATTAAGGAGTCATGAAACTAAACTTGTCATGCTCTGATGTAAAATAGTGAAAAGAAAATGAATGGAAAATGAATGGTCATGCGGGTTTAAAAAATAATTCTTTTTATTATTAATTACAAATAACAAAACAACTTGAAAAAATGCCCCTTAAATGAAGGCCCTCTTATAGATCAAAAATGTGCTTTGAAATCCAAAATAAACCTCTTTTCTTCTGCCACGGGTTTGTGTATACACACAGATGCTAATTTGATAAGCACTTGGTTAACTTCCGCTGCCCTGAGCTATCATCAACTTAGATAAAAATAATGATTGTTAGTGGCCTTAGAAAGCTGTGAAACATGCGGGCTGTAGCTGCAGCGAAGGAAACTGAAATGGCATTGTCAGAGCCATAAATAAGAGCTTGCAGTGAAGAAAAGCGGTTCAGCAGCTCCGGATGGGCCTAGGATGTGAGACCAGGCAGCGGGACAGATCGCCTGCCGGGCTGCACCTGCCCTCTGTGACCTGCAGCAGCCTGTTAGGGCCAGACTCTGAAAGGCACCTACGGTCCTAAGGAGGGACTTGGGCCAGTGGAGCTCACCAAGCTCTACAGTTAAGATCTTGCTCACCCTGAGGTCAACAGGCCTCAAAAATTAGCTCAGATTTTTACTCAAAATAGCCCTGAAGTCGTCTTCCGCACACGCCCAGGCCTGCCGCAGCGGAAGAGCTCACGCACGACGTTCAGGCTGGGGCCTGGCAATGACGTGTGCTGGTCTTCTTGCCCCAGGGGCTCAGTCGAGCGCTTGGTCTCAGCATGGAAGTTTTAAACCAAGCATCCCACAAAATGCAGCAGGGGTTACTTCTGTCTTTGAAAATGCTGTGTGTACAGGTAGGAGCAGGATACGGCTGACAGGAAACATTCAGGATACAATCCAATGTCTATTCCACTGTCCAGACTGTTCATATATAACACTATAGGTGAATTCGAAGTCTTGGCCAGGACCTACATACAGTCTCCAGGACAGAGCCACCATGTTTCCAGGAATGTTTTAAATTGTGTCTTTCACTTGTTGGGGCTTTTTTAATCTTTGCTGTATTTGTTTTGGAGCATTAAGGAGTTTGGTACCCAGGGCCATTAATTCTAATATCATGCAGCAGTCTGTGCGGGGATGCTTCCTCTACAGATGCTTACAAACCATGTAAGAATGAGATGTTTTCTTCTTGGAGAGGAATGTTAAAGAGATGCTGTCAATCTTAAGTTTTGGGGAAAATACAACTATTATTTTAAAGAATAAAAGTACTTTAAAATTTGAATAGCTGTCCTGCTTTTGTACAGTATTTGCTGAAATACCTTTTCTATGTTTAAAAAACCATAAATCTAACTTTATTCACAGCTTAGGAAGGGTACTGCTTTGGAGATGGAAGCTTACGAACAAAGTTAGCTTTGAAATGGGCTGTCTCCTCTTCGACTGCTCCAAATGTTTGGCCTTGATGTATTATTGAGAAGAAACTGTAGCAAGCTTATTGCTGATAAAAGCTTGCTGTTCTCCAGCCGTAAGGAAAGTCATCTGTCTTAAGAACAGTTTAAATTATTAGCCAGTTGGGCATCTGAAATCAGAAATTTCTGCTGGTGCATCCCAGGCTTTGGAATGCTGTCCTATGAAATGTAACACTGCAGCGAGACAATTAGGCCTGATATCGGAAAATCCTAGGTCCAAATTAAACTGAGCCCATAAAGTAATGCTTGAATATGATATTCACACGAAAACAGAGCCAAGTTATGCATGAGTAATACGGCTGTTATCAATATGAAAATATAAAGGACTCCTTTCTTCCATCCTTATTCACCACAGACATGATCTGGCTACACTGACATCGGTGGGAAACATCCCATCCTGATATGGAGTGGAATATCAAGTATTAAAGTAATAGTGGAATAAGGTGACATAGCCTAAAAAAACAGTGACAGAACTGGACCTGCTGAGGTAGGAAAACAGTTTCCTTGTCCCAGTTTCTTCAGTCTATAGAATGAAGCAAGGGGTTTCCCTTGTTATAGTTAATGCATTTTGCAAAGCCCCTTACTTCCATAGCGTAAGACATAGGCCTATTCTTCTAAGCAGATCTTGTAAAAGTTGTGTAGCAAAAGTTATTGTAAAAGGATGTAGCAATCAAATGGAATCCAAGTTTTCTCTGCTTTGTGCTGTAACAAGCTTTCAAGGCTGCTGGTCAATTGAACGGGGTGCTGCTATGAGGGGAGGAATTCAGGGATTCATCTCCACCTAGTTTGAGTCACTTGCTTTAGGCATTTGGATAGTCATCTTTTCCTCTCTCTACAGTCAATAAAGAAAGAGATAACACCACAGATAGCCATCTGAGGAGTGATCACGCTGTGGGGCTGCTTCTCACCCAGCATACCATAGACACAGCCTATGTATGCAGCCTGGGTACAGCCTGCTCCACAGCCATGTTGAAGAAGGAATACATTAATAAATAGGATTGCTCAGAGCACCTAGACAGGCAGTATATAATGTAACGGGATAAAACAGTACTCCACCAAAAACATATAAGTAACTTGAAACCAATAGGTATTACATTGCCTTGGTCCATAGCACGTTAATGAATAAAAAGGTTTGCATGAATAAACACTGGTTTGTGGCTGATTACCTTACTCAAAAGGTCTTCATTCATGCACAACACAGTCCTCTACAGAAGGTTTTAGCACAGGTTCTAAAAAATTTAAGTATTGGTCTGTATCATTCCCAATTTTAAAATATTTTAGTCTAGTAACAGAATATCACTTTTTATATATGCATGTGTCATTAGTCATTAAGATCACTGAAACATGATGATGAACAACTTGAAATTGCTAGGTATCTGGCATTATCAATCTCTTCTTATTTTTAAAGGAAAAATTACAATAAAATGAGTCAGCAAAGTAGACAATAATGCTTAAAAATATTGATCATGAAGATAAGTGATTTAGAAATCAACCTGTCTAGGATAGACTTAGAAATAAGCCAAATGTGCGCTTAAAGACAGGGATTCTCAATTATATGTGTGGCCTCAAATGGCCCCTTTCCACCTTCCACACCGTACATCTCTGCTGTAGTTGTAAATAATGACGGTTTTACCTACAGAATTGTTCACTAGCCTTTTCTCCATCTTTCTGCCAAGATCAAGACTGAGGATTGGAAAGCCAGTTAGAAATACATCTTCCCTGTCAGAGCTGATTACCACTACTGCATTCATTACCAGTTTGACACTGAATTCAAAACCTGTATTTCTTCTACCTCCTGCCTTTCCCAGCGCCTCCCTCACCTCCCCATCTTGACTTCACTCTCTCACTAAAAAATCCAGAACCACTTGGCAGAGTTATTAGTATCTGCTTGCCTTAGTTTTGTGAGCAAAAACATTATTTTTAAATGAAAAAGGGAGAATTTCTCAGCAAGCCATTCCTATGCAGTCAGGAGGAAGGAAAGGAGGAGGAAGGCATCTGTGTGTTTTACTCTTGGTTTAGCTGAGGACTTAATTAGCAAATTTGTCAACCTTTTTGTTCTTTACCTCTCTTTAAAAGAAATAACTGTGGCAATGAATGAGAAGGACTGTTTATAGAATTATGACTCCCTACCTAATTATGTTCAGTTTGCCAGCTGTGGCACCTATTTGAAAGGCTGCACTTCTGGCTGAGGATTATTAACAGCTTATATATACCAGGCTATATACTTTCATACAATCCATTGCTTAATGCTTTATCTTCCTTGAGGGCAGATGTTAGGGTGAAACCTGGATTCATGTTGAAAGGTAATTTGCTTTAGGAAGAAAGAGGTTTTTACATCAAATAAGCATTACATGCATCATATAAAGATGTAACCAAGATTCTGGAAGGTGACTACTGAATCTGGGTACGTTTTTAAGATTCCCATTCT
Organism: Nipponia nippon; assembly: GCF_047370975.1. NCBI lineage: Eukaryota > Metazoa > Chordata > Aves > Pelecaniformes > Threskiornithidae > Nipponia > Nipponia nippon. The sequence goes on along the minus strand of NW_028262336.1, from coordinate 45,387,050 downwards.
AAAGGATTTACTTTGCCAATGCAACAGAGCAGAAAATCAAGTCCTTTAAAATGAGCCACACCAAAAACATTGCTTACTACACATTAAAATTTGTGTTTATATCTGTGAATGCTTGTGATTTACTTTGCACTGAAAGAAAAAGGAAAAAGGTTGGAAAAAATGAAAATGGTTACCAATAAGGGCACTGACCATATTGCTACATACAACCACAACAGCTTCCTGGACAGCTGAAATAATAGCAGCCTGTTTTAGTGCCCTTGAACCAGTTTCTACTGTTTGATTGCACTTCACAGTAAAGTTTGCAATACAACTGTCATCAAAATCGGCACCACCTTAATTGTGACACCACATAACTACGGCAGATGCTGAGAAAATTTCCACATCCGCCCAGGCTTGGTTTGGCTTCTAGGAGAAGCAGGGAGACGACAGTCCAAGTCGCAGAATATTTCCACCATTAACAAACTGGACTAAGTTTTACAAGGTCTGAATTAAACTCTCTGCTCAGCCACGGTAAAACAGGAGCAATGATGTTTTGCTGGTCCCTTTTATTGTCAGTATTTGGGTTGTAAATTCTCTGTGTAGAAACCCTGGCTTCTGAGTGCAGTGATGTGAGGCTGTAATTCAGCTTGGAGAGGGGGGCCTCCAGGTATTGATAAAAGGATGGTTTGAGAGCAGTGTGCACTGGAAAGACTGGCTTCCAGAAAAGAGATACGAGTTCTTAAACATGATCTCTGTCACACAGTCCGAACCCAAACAGCAGTATGCATTTTGAAAACTAATTCAGCCAAGAAGTCAGCAACAGTGCAGGCAGAGCAAGAAAAAGAGGTTGTAAACAGCAGAGAAGTCAGAAACTGATGGAATGAACATCATACAAAGGACTCGCAGCAGGAGAGGATGCAAATGACTAGTATAAAACAGAATAAAGTATGGCTTAGGAAATGAGGAGGGAAGGAAGAAAGATCTGAGAACAAACAGTGCTTCATTCAGAACAGGTTGGGCGAGTGACTGCGAAGTTTGAATGGGAAGGCAGAGAAAGCTCCACTGATTTCTAAATAGCAGATAAAGATGCTAAGATGAATGAAAGATAATAAGGTGAATTGGGTATCAAAGAGCTATAGACAGAAGCAGGGCCAGAGTAGCACACAGCAAATGCAAAACCAAGCTGACGGAAGGGAATTAATTGGGAGAGCATTAAAGGAGGAGGCCTCCAGTCAGCGAAGATCTTAAGTGATGATCACACAAAAGAAAGAAGAGAGAATGGAACTGAGAAGATGGGATGTTCAGAGGGGGAATGGCAGAGGTGACTGGGGCTTGAAACTGCAGAAGGGATGTAAAGATTAAGGAAAGGTCATATAGATAGCTGCTGCTTCTCCTTCATTCAGAGGTGCCTCATCTTTTTATCTCTCTATCTTGTTAGTTAGACAGCACTTTTGTATTTGCACCACATTTGCATTACTTGTTTTTAAAATTTGTTATTTCAAGCAGCTTGCAATATGACCTTAGGGGCGGTTTAAGGTTTTATAGCAACCTTTTACCTACCCACCACCTCTTCTCAAGCAACTTCCAGTTCATTCCTGCCATGACTGAAATGCTGCATGATAGCATCTTTGCAAAGCCTACAGAAGCAGCATAGGGCCAAAAGCATCTTATTGCTTCTCAGTTTGCATTTTCTTAAAGTCAGTTTAATCCCACATATTCAGTGCTGTAAGCAAGCAATTTCAGAAAATTAAATAGGAATTTCCCTATGTGTTTATGACATAGCAGTGATGATAGATTTTTGTTTGTAGTTAAATCTTTCCCTGCAGTATTTACCGATTAAACATGCAAGGCACACAGGGAAAAGTGATTGTGGGCTTGACTCAGAGCCAGCTGAAGAAAATTTCATTGATTCAGCTGGGTTTTAGAATTGATGAAACCAGTCCAGAGACTGATTTGCAAATAAATGTGTGCATTTCACTAATACATTGGAAGTGGGAACTCTTGCTTTTATGGACAGGAACATTTACAAGACATTTAACTCCTAAACAGTTTATAAATAGAGCTCTGAACAGTTGTGTTCTACAGAAGGATATACTGTAAATGTGTTACCTGGGGTCACCATTCAGACAGACTGCATATAATCCAGGCAATGAAATATGCCATGCATGATGTATGTCATATGAATAGGACTAGTCTGCCAATAACACATGCACTATCCCTTAAAGTTAGGCTCCGTGAATTATTATAAAGGTAGAAGTGAGGCTCACTAACAGAAGTATGCCTAAAGCTAATGCTACTGACAGCATATAATTTGACTAGAAATATTACCTACAAGCAGAAAACTATGGTCTCTTTCCCATCCAAAAGTACCATTTTCATTTTGAATAAAAACATATGTAAAAAAATTTTTAATGTATTTTCAGCTTAGTATTATCCATGAATGAGAAAGAGAAACAATAGGAAAATAAAACTCATTGAAAGTAAAGCCAATTTGTTGCCAGTGGTCAGTAGTCTAAACAGTCCTATATGCGTAGTAATAATAGATTTGATCTCTTGTCAAGAGATTTAAGAAACTAAAAGAGTCCCACTGCAAAATCATAATCATGTGGTCTCATAACTGGAAAGAGGGATCCAACAGGAGGAATCCTGACTGGAACATATTTTCAGGGAAGCTGAATACTTAAAGAGTAAGGTGCTTACTAGTATTTCCTCCGACCATCTTGGCTTCCCCCTGCAACTCTATTGCGGCTCCTCCCAGCATGATCCTACGGAGCTTGTTTCAATACCATTAGAAAGCACTGCAGCAAATAATGTTTCTGCAGATCAGACAGGCGTGAGGCGCTCCGACATCATTGCTGATGTCAGGTTTATGACAAGATAAGCTTTTACCTCTTAGGGCCAGGTCTTTTAATCCAGCTGAATCAACGCAGGACAGTGTGTAGGAAAGCAGAGCTGTACACGGCTTCTACACTCTTACAGTGCTGGAGCCAGCAAAGGCTCCACGGTAAGTCTGGCTGCACGTAACTGCCCGTAACACAAAGGACAATTGGTCCCATCTGCCAGGAAAGCCCTGGACTCCTTGTGTCAGCGGCTCTCAGCGGCATGGTGTAACCATGTCAGAGCGTAATAAAATCTGTGGAAAAGGTTTCTGAAAGAATGGAGTCAGGCAATTGCATAATTTTGTTCCAAAACATCTGTATGACATATTGGCTACAGTTAAGTTTTATGGCTTTGTTTGACATAGTCAAAAGTGGCTGTCACACCAAAAATGTATCTTGTCTTTTTCTGAACCATTTTTATTGCAAAATCTGTTATTCATCATATGTTGGTCAAAAACCGAATTAATATGCTTTCACATTAGCTCTCATACACTTTCTAAGCAAACAGTAAAAGTTAAAGGCCGGCAGTTCAGTATTGTTTATTGTTACATGGGGCTGTGTTAGTGTGAGTAAGTGACAAAGAGAAATACAATAGTGTATACTTTAAAACAGGAATCAAAAAGAAAATATAATCCAGAAGTTTCATTTCAGCCTTCTCAAGTGTCTTTTTGAGTCAATGTCTTCTGGCACTGTGTGGACTTGGCAAGACACCAACTTGAGCTCTTTTGGCACAATGAGACACAGCATTGTAGACTATGATAGATGTAGCCCTTGAAAACAGGGCAAAACAGAAAAAGAAGTAAGGAAGAAGTGAGCACTCAGAACAGAGCGGCTTGTTGCTTGAATTCATTAGAGTACAAACTCAATGCCACCGTATCACTGCCTAGATCAGAAGAGAAACCTAACCGTGATTTCTAATACCCCGCAGGTATGACAATACATTCTTTCCTTCTTACAACTGAACCCCTGCACAGTAACAATTCCAACAAACACTGAAAGCATAGGAGCCAGACGAAACTAAATTACCCACCATTTGCTTTAGGTCATTAAAGCAACCTTTCTATCAAGATGTAATTGAAAAACTAAAATGTTTCCACACCAGAAATTCTAAGGAGACTATCTGTTCATGGACATTAGTAATTTTGCATGTCATGCTAGTAAAGTTGGGATTGGGGAATTACAGGAAATAAAAGAGCTACTTGCTCTTTTCAGGATTCATACACTCACAAAAGTAAGACTGAATTAATAAACTTTAAAAAAGAAAATACAATTGCATGTTATTGCATAAGATATTTGAAGTCCTTAAATTACAGAAGCCTGTATGAATAGCCTTCCTTTATGTAGCCAAGCAATCTTACAGCTTTGTTTATCGAAGCAACTGGCATCTTCATTGCCTATGCTTTGACATGACTCTCATGAAGGGAGTTTCTTTCTTTTAATTTTGTCTGGACAGAGGAAATGAATAATGTTTTGATTTTTGTATAAGAAATTCTTTTGCTCTGTCTCTTTTTGGAAGTCTGCATTTCTCTCACCATTTTCAGCCTAAAAGTCAAAATAGAAATGGTACTCACAAGTCTTGCCTTTGAAAATTATACTCAGGTGTTACCAGTACAATGTAGCTGCAGTTTCTATCAGAAAACCCTTTAAGTATTTGAAAATCTCGCCTCTGGAGATTTTCACCTCTCACCTCTTTGAAGAAAACCTTCCAGAATTCTCAAGGAAAAAAAAAAAGTTGCGTTTGAACTATGCATATAGTAAGTACTCCTTTCTGATTACTTTTCTCGTTTTCTTGTATTCTAGGTTAACATTGCTGGCAACAGTATTCATTCTATAAGTCTTGCAGCCAAAACCTCTAAGCAGATTAGTTATCTTTTGAACTGCTCGATCATTAATAATAGCTACACATATCATTTTGTGTTCATCAGAAGTTCCTTCAGTTCACAATTAAATATTGGAGTAATGAAGAAAAACTAAAAAAAAAAAAAAAGAAGAAATTTCTTAACCTAATGATTAACTGGTGAATATAATAAAGACTGTCTGAGGATTTATTCAGATAATGTAAGGCAAGGAAAAAAGAAGGATTATGGAAAATTTATGTAGAATATCAAATACATTGTTCACAACAGAAATTTATAGTTACCTGTTGAATTTGTATTTTTAAATATGTCACAGCTAAAACAGTTTCTGTCCTCATGGGTTTGCAAACTAATAGAGAAAGAAAGTACTGTTACCACCACTTTTCTGATAGGTTCTAATTTATCCAAGGTGGAAAAAACAGTAGCAGTTTAAGAATTAAAACACTGATCTCCTGACTCCCAACCTACTGCTCTAATTAGAAGACATTTCTTTCTCTTAAAGTATCAGCTGAGATATTTTAGTAAAGACAGAGCCAGCACCAGTGAGGATCAAACTCCACAATCAAGTATATATTATTTGACAAACTTATGGGTTGCAAGGACACATAAGTGTTCTGGCATTTAAGACAACAGGCTGTTTTAGGCTGAAAATTTTTATGTCAATTCCAAAAGTCACTTTGCTGTAATTAGTGCTAACTATTACTTTATTGAGTTCTGGTGAAGTTTTGGTATCAGACTACAAGACATTAATATTTTACCTTATCAACAGGTTTAGTATTTTTCTGTAAGTTTCGGAGGATTAACTACATTTTTGTCTGTTTCTCCAAATTTGGTCTATTCATTGTAGCTCTATTTGTGAAAGTACTTAGGTGAGCTATAGGTCAATCACTTTGGATTATATTCTTGACTCTACGTTTTGATTTAATTACCTTGCATTTAAAAATACAGATTTATAATTAGATGTTACCTGACAAATTCTTAGAGGAACTGCCTGTGAATAATCACAAAGTCCTTCACAAAGTCCTTCCAACTTTTTTCTGTGATGCCTTTAATAAACTCAAAAATGGTCTGGCAGCCAACAAAATGAGATCATGGCCTGCTGAGTTGATCAGTATTATCCTACTGTATCGTTTTTTCCTTTGGAAAACTCATCTCTCTTTCCTGAGCACGTTATTTCATATTTACAATAGAAAATGAATGGAGAACTTTGTGCAAGTTTCTGCTAAGGAGAAAACTTCTAAAGAGTAATCATGGCTCTGACTCCCCACATGGCAACACTTATTTCATGTTGAGAGCATCTCTGAATAGAAGGAAATGAATTTAATCTGTGCAAAGCATTCCATTGATGTGGAATTCACCTGAACTGTTCATAGTCAACAGACAGAAGCAGAGCACATTTTATCTGATCTGTTTTAGGCACCTACTGCAGGATGAGATGAATCGCATCTTAAAAATGGCTGCTGGTTGTGAAGACAACCAGATCAAATACAGGCTTCTGGATTGTAGACATCTGAAGTTAGATGAGATGAGCTTCACGTACAGGGCTCACAGAAGAGCCTGATGTGGAACAGCTGTTCTGCACTGACACTTTGGCCTTTTAGACAGGCACCTTTATTTAATCTGGAAATCCCTTTGAGGAAGAGACCATCTTTTTACTTGGAATTTCTATTGCACTTGCAACCAAAAGGTTCACTCATGACAGGCAAGATGGTAATACCTCTGCTTATAATAAAAAAGCTGACCTAGTGACCGTAAACTAATACCCCTTACAGAGTTATGACAGCATGTGTGTGACTTAATTTTAGTGGGCATGTATTTAAGCATTTTGTTCATTCTCCTTGGTTTTATATTTTGAATGCAGTTACATACAATTCTACCCGGAAAGTCAAACGACCATGTAACAAACAGAGCATTAATCTAATCTTGTCTGCAGTGCTTCAAAGACTGAAATTCTGGCTCCCTTGAAGTCAGCAGTAAATCCGTCTTTGACTTTGGTGGCAACAGCATTTTACGTAAGAAGCCCTGAATCCAGTGCATAATACAGATATGAGAAAAAAATTCACATTATCATCTACCAGCATTTCTCACAGAGTGCACACTGAGGCATCATCACGCAAAAAGGAATGAGAAAAGATAACTAAAAGGAACAACTTTATGAGCAACAGTATTGTACAACTTGCATATAAAGTAAGGTAAGTATTACTGGTCTCTACTTCAGGTAAAACATCTTTTCCACTGTCTTTTTTTACACTGCCTCTCTTTTGGTCATCTGATTAATAATCCTAATTTTAATCAATTTACCATCCATTCTTCTCTGTGCAGGACTTCCCTCCCTCCCTATAAACACTTCAGTCAGAAAGAATAGTATTTCCTTCACATTATGCAAGGCTAAGGTTACAAATTATCAATCCATGTATGTTTTCCCCTAATTTACAGAGTTTTAAAAGGTATAAAAAGAAACCCTCTCTCCCTGATCAGGTTATTTTTTTAAGATTTCATTGGTCTGATTTCATTTTTACTTTATTTCAACTGTAACTGCTAATCTTGATCAAAAGAAAGGAGAATGCTGTCCACTGGATACAGAGCGCTGTGATGAAAAACATAGGGTATTTACCTGTTCAGTGTGGTTCTTTGATATCCAGGGGCAAATCTCTTTCTGAAGTCACCTGCATGGGAAATGCTCAATCAATAGACAAGATGTTGTGACGTGGCTGGATTGGGAAAATGGACTGTGCATTACTGGTTTTGTGATTGTAATTAGTAGGAAATAGAAGACAAAACAGAAGAGGAACAGAGAAAAAACTAGCTTATGGTAACAGAAAAATGACTCTGTTCTATTGCTGATGGAAATGAGGAGAGGGTTATCCTGAAGTCCCAACCATACCACACATAGCCACCCCCAGCACTGGTTTTCTGACCTCACCTGAGCTTGCCATCGTTCTGCTTTACATACAAGGAAACAAGGCATCAGAATTCAAATTTTTCTGTTATGTTCTTTTTGGTTGTGAACAACAGGTTCTGTCCTGTAGCTGGGTCTGTAAGTCACCACTGGGGAGTAGTTAAGATAATCTGACAAGCTGATACAGCTATCAAATATAACTTCCATAGCTTAGGTCATAAAGGAAGACTAGTACTAGCAAGCCCTATCGATGTCTGAAGAGGTATATCCAGACAACGTGACAGGCGTGATAAAGAAGGTGGGCAAGCCAGGCAATCCCTTTGGTTGCTATCCAAAATAATGATCATCTGATGTGGGACTGGGATCACCTGATGAGCTGGTCATGGGATCAGATGATGACTGGGGATGAAGAGGGAGTGTTGGAGGTCATCTGATAAAAGTTATAAAAAGGTTTCTCAGAGGCTATTTTCAAACACCAAAAGGGACTGCTTATAGGATGTAGCTTTTCTGAGAGATGACACACATGTTAAGGAAAAGCTTGACCCTGTTTTGCTGCATCATGTGATGGGTTCACAGGCAACACTGTGGTTGGGGTGGAAAAGCAATGTTCATCTAGCCTTTCCTTGTATTTGCTTTGGGGGTGAGAAAATATTAGCTGGGATTCTGGGGAATTCTGTTGTATGGTCAAACACCTATAGAGAAACATAGAAAGAAACACTGCCAGGCCTGTGGCGTTCTGGCAGTTAGGGGGAAAAAAAAAACCAACAACCCCCAAAAGCCCCACTATGTGCAGGTTAGAGGTACAACCCTGGGCTAAGCTTAGAGGATGCTGGTGGGGAGGCAAAGGTAAGGAATGGCCTGTCAGTGCTTTCCATAGTTACTTCTCAGTGTTATCGAAATAATTTGTTAGTTTCTGTCAAGCTTGAAACCTGATTAGTGAGTGTGCTAGCACAAGTAGGGTGTCCCTGAAGAAGGTGTGCAGGATGACCAGGATCCTGGGGCCACTGGACCCGAGGTCTGACCTCCATGGTAAATAACCTCTGCTCAAAAGAGACAGACTGGAGTCTATTTGGATCAAAGGAAATCCCATCGTCAGGGTTCAAATGCAGCACTCTGGCTGAAATCCAGCAGAGGGCTCTCAAAAAGGAGAGAGTATAATAGCTGCTATAATTTATGGCAGCACTTATTTAAGCAATTAACTCTTATCTGAGTTTGCTAAAACTTCCTGAAATTGTTCTCTTGTTCTGTGAGAAGCCTTACATCCTATGATATAATTTGACTCTCCGGGGTCCTTGTTTGCGGAACTTAAAAGAAAAAAAAAAATCCTTGCTCATTTTGTAATCTACTTGAATGTATTTCCTTGTTCAACTCAATATGCCTGTTTTTAAAGTTAGAATTTTTTTTCATGGTTTCCAGTAAGATGTAGGATTCACACTGCCTAAATTAATTTTAAACAGTACGCTATCTTTTTTTAAGTCTCCAGAGCGATGCCCCAGCAAGTCTACATTGTGAGCATCCAAGAAGAGGGAGATAAATTGTATTTGTTTTAGTAAACAGTAGCATGCTCAGACACAAAGGTAGAAATAAGAATGAAAGAAGTAAATTCATTAGAATACCGAGTTCTAGTTTTCTTAGCTGTATTAAACAGATGTTCACCTCTAGAAAACATTCATTTGTCTTACATAATAAGATACACTGTTTTGCAAAGAGGTGAACTTCATCTTTGGGCATAATTGTGGTACCACATTCTTACCTCAAATAATTTTCTACGAACAACCTCTAACTTACAAGACCCTTTTTTCCCCATAATACTTTTCTAAAACAAAGTATTATCTTCCCTCTCCTACCCCTCCAAATTTACCCTGACTTCTATCAATTATAAGCAAATACTAAATGACTAGAGCTGTGTTCAAAAAAAAAAAAAAAAAAAGGGAAAAAAGTCTGGGAAAAAGCCTAGCCCAATATGACGCATAAGGTGATGAAACTACTTCCAAGTGTCTGCATCAAACTCTAACCCTCTTTTGTTTGCAGCCCCTGCTTTTCCCATTTTGGTACTATCTTCTAGCAGTCGCTGCAGCATAGGGCTACATGTTTGCACATGGTATGCTGCTTATTTAGTTGTACTGTATAAATGCCTCTGCTCAACATAAATTGATTATGTTTAACAATACTTTGAATATACAGAATCAGGCATAAGGAGAGAACCAGTGTGTGTGCATATGTCTTAAATCGGTATGTTTGATTTCAAGGTTCTAATTAGCGTTGCGAGATGACCACATTTTTCATGAGTGACAAAGCCATGGGATAGACAGGTATTCCTAAACAAGTGCTAACACAACTTTTGTGAACTCCTGTCTCAACTGTGTCATCACTTTAGAAACTTGTTTAGCCATTCAGGAAAAAAAAAGGTTGCTAACATCAAGCAATCCTAGTGCACCCTAAGGAGGCCTCAAAAAGACCTGAAGTTTGCTGAAAAGGTCATAAACATGAGGAAAAAAATCTTCTTGTTAAAGGATATTTCTTAATAACTTAATGTATTTCTTAACTCCTGAGGCGAACTTTGGATTGTGGCACTTGTAGCTGAAATATTTTCAGACCAATGCACACAGGTAGATGTAGCCAGGGAAGACAAACTGGGAGCCTGCAGTTAAAAATGCGACTACACTCTGCTTGAAAAACCTTGAGACTTGGAACACTTGGTATTTCAGTTCGCCATGGACCTGTACAGAGAACAGAGGTGATACAGGCTAAAATGCACTTCTAGTGCAGGTTATTCCATACCTTTGTCCCAACTTTTTTCCAGTGCAAGATTGTTCCCACCAGCCTGTGTCTTTTATCTAATCTGTCCAATCTACCTGTAGAGGGGTAGGGCCTCTGCCCTTGCTTTTCAGCACAAAGCTTTCCATAACTCGGCAAACACCGGTGTCTCAACCTTCTTTCCACCGCTGCACCCACTTTTGCAGTCTCTACTGGTTTCAAAATATGCACGTAATCTTACACTGAATAAACTCTTTCCATATAGCCTGTGCTAATCTTAACAATATGATGTCATCCAAACTCCACAGCATTTGTGAAACATGTTTTAATATTCCAGCTCTTTTGATCTTGTCACATAAATCAATCCCTCTACCTCTTTAATTATTTTAATTGCTCTTCTTTAAATTCCCTTCAGTGTAATTTTCTAACGGGAAGATTCCCAAAAATATCCCAGGCATGACCTAGTTAAGTAGTATGCACAGGGTAGTCATGCCAAAGAAGCGGAAGAGAAAGTCTATTAGTTCCTTCCTCAGCGATGGGATCCTTCACACGGAGGCTTAAATTCTGTGGGCTTTGTTATTACGCTGTTACAAGACCATGTGTAATTTACTGTCCACTTTCACTCCTACATGTTGATATTGCAGATTTCTTCCTCCTGTTGAATGTTTTCCTACGGCTCTACCAATGTTTCCAAGATGAACCTCTTCTTTTCCACCCACATTCCTTTTTTGAATTTGTTCGTGCTGTTTTGCCAGCTTTCCTAGCTCCACCTAACCTAATGAACAGCTGTGAAAGCCATTTATGGCTAATAACTGTCCTTTAAGGCAAAGTTTAAGAAGGAAAGACTTCATACTGGTCTCTGAAAGAATTCATTAGCCTTTTCATCTCTTCAGCTGAAGTCCACTACTAATCCATAAAATTCCCATCCATATAAAAAATGACACAGTAATACGATTATTCTGTTTCTTTTTTCCATAGCAAACTTAATTAAAAAGATGATGCTCCATCCCTCTTCAAGTCTCAGTCCGGAATGGTCAGCCTTAAGTAGCAAAACTAATGCCAGGAAAAGATTTGCATGACAAATTGGTGTTTTTTTTTTTTTCCTGTAAACCCAGCAAAGCTGCTCATGTATATAAGGACATAATTTAGCTAGGCACCTGGCACGTATGAACAAATACAACTGAAGGTACTTAGGTGACAACATCACTATTACCTTCTTCCAACTATTCCACCATGGAAAGATAATGTCATAGGTTGAACTGAACAAAAGGCATTGGTTAGTTCCTTGCTGCCATTGAAGTTTAAGACAGCAAAAACCAATCCAGTAAGCTCCTTTATGCAATGAGGTAACCGAAACAGCTGCAGCCGCCACAAGCAAAGGCGAGAGGCATAAGAGATCATGAAGTACATGGATCTTCCTGGCTGTCTTGTGGCAGCTTCATGTCTGGAAAAAAAAGAAAACAGCAGAGAGATCAGAGACGGCAGCAAGGAAGCACTGATTTTGGTTAAAAAAAAAAAAAAAGGTATGGCACTAAGAATAATCAGAATATCTGGTGAAATGGCACCAAAGCTACCCAGTCTACCCAAACAGGACTATGTAATCTGCTGTAACATCCAGGTTGGGATCAAAGATGTTTAATGGGAACCTGCAAAGCCCTACGCTTTGGCTAATTAATCATAAAACAAAAAAGCCTCTCATGGATCGGCTGTGTCAAATGAACAGCAGCTGACAAAATGTAGTTATGAGACCTGCAGACATCTATGCCTCTTTTGATGCGTATCTCCAGTGAATGTTTTTGCTTTGCTCAGGATGCTTGTGTGGAATTGTACTCTTCAAAACAAGGATACTGTAAGCTTGCATTGAAAAACCTTTACTGCAACTTACAAAATGATGGTAGTACATTCGATTACACAGTAGTGATTACTTGTAAACCTCTTCTTTTAATTCTGGAATCACAGGAAATCACCGATGCCATGGCATTGTGCCAAATTTGACCTCAATCCTGCAGAGAAATTAAAGGAACCAAGAGCTGTAAAACTTGTAGTAACTGACAAAGTTAAACACCAGTCCTATCATTAACCACTCCTAGACGGTATGTTTCTGGGTTTGTACCTGCACGTGGCTTATGTCATTTGTGGCTTCAGCACGCTATTTCAGTTACCCTTTACATAACAAAAGAAAGACGTTAAATAAAAGGCTTTGGAGATTCTCTGGGGATGGTCCCTCTAAAGCGGCGGGAAAAGCCAGCACGCCCCCCCAGCCCAGCGAGGGCAGCGGGCGACAAGCGACTCTGCGGCAGCTGAGCAGCCCAACGCCGAGGCCACCATTGCAGCTGGCAGCGGTCGCGGGGCCCCAGCGCCGGGACACCACCGAGGGGTTGCACCGGGGGGGGAGGGGGGCGCGAATTGACTCCTGAAGAAAATCTGGCGTCAGGAGGGGCTTTTTCGAGCGTATTGACCGGCCCCAGCCCCGGGGGCCTGAGGCGGGAGCTGGCGGCCCGGCAGCCGCAGGCACCAACCGCCGCGCTGAGGCGCCGCAGCCATCGGGCAGGGGCGGTTGCGCCGCAGCGGCCGCGATCCCCGCCAGGAGCTCCCGGGGAAGGGGATCGCGGCCCCGGCCCCCGCAGCCACACGCCCCACGCGTGGCGCCCTTTCGTCCCGCGGCCGCCGGCCCCGCTCCCCTCCCGCCGGCGGCCGCCGGGCCGCTCCGCGGCCGCCGCCCTCCCGCCCCGCCGCCATTGCCCCGCCCCGCCGGCCGGGCCCCGCCCCGCGCGGCGCGCGCCCACCCCCGCGGCGCCGCTGCAGCCCCCGCGCGCATATAGGCTCCCCCGCCGCACTCCGCGCGCCGCCGCCGCCTCATCCAGGCATGGCCCAGGGCTCTACCTCACTATGGCAGCAGCGCGGCACAGCACCCTCGACTTCCTGCTCGGCGCCACAGGTAACCCCCGCCGCCGCGGAGGGGAAGGGGGCCCGCCGCTTTCCCCTCCACCGCCTCGGCGGGCTGCCGCGCCCCGCCTCCCCTCGCCCCTGCCGCCGCCGCTGAGGAAGCGGCGCGGCGGCTCCCCCGCTCGCCAGGCCCCGCGCAGGCGCCCCCTCCCCCGGGCCTCCCGTTGTCGCGCCCGGCCCGGCCGTGTCCCCCCCCGCCCCGGCATCCGCCTCTGCCGGCGGGCAGGTGCCCCCGCGCTCCCCGGGGCCGCCATGCCGCCCTACCCGCCCCGGCCAGGCGGGCGGCCCGCTGCGGCCTCCTGCCCTCAGCCCGCCGTGCTGCGCGGCCGCCCGGCGCTGGGGGCAGCTCGGCTCGGTCGAGGCGGCGGTGCAGGGCCGGGGGGGGCCATGCAGGTGCCCCCGCCCCGGCCGATCGCCAGGGCAGAATTTCCCCGCCGGCGGCAGGGTGAAGCGGGAGGTGCCGCGCCGCGGGCCCGAGGGAAGGGGGGGAGGGCCGGCCCGGCCGTTTCGAGCGGCCGGGCCGGGGCTCCCCGCGAAGCTCGGCTCGGCGCCCCGCTTAGCGCTGCCCTCGCACCGTGCCGGGCTGGTGACCCCCGCAGAGCGAGGCGCGGGCGTCTTGTCGCTTCGGTCCTCCCCTGGCCTCGTCGCAACAGCGTGAGAGAAGCGATCGCGGTGAAACTCGGCGAGGGATGCGCCACCGGCTATTTCAAAGCTTTGCTCCCTCGTTATCTGTAGGGGGCACGTTAGAGCCAGAAACCGAGGAAACCACCACGTTTCTCAACGGCCAAGATGGGTGAAAAGGTTTGGGGCGGGGGGGGGAAGCTGCCATGGGCGCCAAAGGCGGCTGGCGACGCGGGTGAACGCTTTGCAAGGCCGCCGGCTCGGGCTGGCCTTCCCGCTCCCCTGGGGCAGGCCCTGCCTCCGGCGGGCTGGCCTTCTCTGTCCTCCCCCTTTCTTTTTATTTCCCTTTTTGGAGGGAGGGATGTGCGAGGGCAGCTCCCCGCGTCTATACATAAAATCTCCCGATTGCTTGATTTGAGAGAAGGAGGTTCCTGACCCCAGGGGCTTTGCTGCGTGCTGTGCCCTCTGGCCTTGCTGCATTTGCACTCTGGAGAGCCAGGAGCAGGGAGGGCGAAGGTATCAGTGGAGTTGTTCCCAAACACCGCACTTCAGGATACTCTAACCTGTTTCATGGTGAAAGTCTTCCAGTTTCCATTTTACAGTGAGATTTTTATAGCACAGCTTAGCCACTCTAATGGAGACCTAGTGGTGAAGGTGGTAGTCCTGCCATTTTCCTTGCGCTCGACTGATCTAGCATGAGCAGAATCATGCTAGAACCAATCTAAAAGCAATTTTCCTGGATATCACCCAGCCTCTGCAGTGACCTCTTTGCCTGTTTAGTTCCCTGAACTATCATGGCCAGGTTACATTCGTAACTGGCTTCTGCAGAAAAGTCAGAATTACCAGGGAAAGGAGTAGGACTAGCTGTATTGAAAATAAGCTGCAGTTATCTGAGCTGCTCTATGATATAAAAACTATGCCATTAATTAAATAGAGAGTGTGGTAATCATCCTAAGTATTGTCTTGCTTTCAGGTAGGTTTTCTATTCTGTTTCCCTTTACTTTTGAAGACAATGTTTGCACCTTTCTCTAATCAAGAGGGATGTGTCTAAATGGGTGAGGGGGGGGATGGACCATCTGTAGAAGTGTTGCTGTGTAGATCAAAGGAGGCAAGAAGACTTTTTACCTTCTTAGGTTCGTTTCAGCACAATAGATGTCTTTAGTGAGATGTGAAGAACTTTCTTCCACCCATGACAGCTCTGAAGTTGGCTTGTACTTTTCACGTGGAGTTTTTCTTCTCATCTAATGCTTGTGGCCCAAAGCATAAAGAGTTGTCTATAGAGGAAAAATTGGTGAATGTATGTTTGTAGTTTGTGTTAAAGGAGTTAAAGTTTAATGCTGAATCATGGGTCATCAACTAGTTGGGATTTTTACTGTAAGTTGCATGGACAATAAAACTTCTGAATGGTCTGGAATGCCAAGAAATGGCACATAGTAAAATGAGATGTGTGGTTTTGGACCTTCTGATCTTGTGAGGGTAATATTATCACTACGTCTCAGCTGAAGCTGTTGCATCTTTGTTTGTATTCTGGAGAATGCAGAATCTGTTAACTTCTTGGTAAATGCATGCTCCTTACTCCTGAAAACATTAGCTGTGACCTCAATTTTTGACATGTATTTTTGGTAGGTATTAATATAACTGTTAAATTTGCCAGCTTGTAGGAAAGTAAGGCTTCAGTCTATGAAAGCAAGTTGGTGCAACTGTTTGTGTTTCATTGCAATGCACCTTGCAATAAGTGTGCTTGGTTATGTGTCTGTTTCTTTAAGAATCCGCTTATGTATGAGAGTTGTTATATGTGGTTGAAATCATTTGAATATGGTTCTCACTGTTCATGTTTAACACAGTAGCTAACCAGTGTTCTCCTGAAGGGAAGAAAGGCTTCACTCTTATTGTCCAACATCAAGATTGAACATGACTATAAAGGATGCGATAGTGTTTCTGAGATGTTAATGTTTTTCTGGGTTCTGTGTTTCTTTATGTGCTCTGCTGTGTGTGGCTTGTCTTCATCCTCAGTCTTCTGGTGTTCTCAGGGAGTAAAGGAGGGAGGCTGGCTTTGGATGTCGGTGAAAGGATCTGGAGGACACAGCTCTGCGTTAGGAAGATGGGAGTTTGTCACATGTTAATAACTGTGCAGCTACTGGCTAGCCACTGCTCGTGCTGCAGAGTGGTGTAGATTCTGGTGGGTCATTCCCACTGGCTTGGCATGTGCCAAAACCCTTCAATAGCAGCCCAGTTTTCTTCAGGCAATCCAGTTCTCTTGGGATATTGGACTGTGGTGCATGTCACGTACATTCTTCAGGATTCAAATGTGTACTCAGCAAGGATCTTGAGAATGATAACTGGAATAGTAGGCATTTTGTAGTGTTTACCGTCATCACTTCTGTAAGGTTGATGGTTGTTGGAGGTATTAAGAAATGCCAGCAATGTCAATGAGAACATGGATGTAGGGAGTTAGAGGAAAAAACAAGTCCTCTTGTGTTGGTTTGAGATGGGGGGGCACAACACACAACACTGTCTTGGGAGTGGGGCTGCATGAGATGAATGAAGGCGTGTACCTCTACTAAAAGCTGTCAGTTTTTTCTTCAAGCTTTTCAATATTCTTTTAATGTGCTACAAAATCTACAAATTAGTCAAAAGAAAAAAGGTCCTTTTGTCTGTCTTCATAGCTATACTTTCTCTAATTATGCATCCCATCAGTTTTTTAAAAGAATAATAGGCAGTTGGATATAAGCAGGGCTGAACCTTTGATAGCTGGATAACACAACCTGACTTTCTGTGATGGTCTAATCAAGAGCTGATTAAAGTAGCAGCTGTAGAGCTCAGTCCTTTGAGCAGATGTGTCTTGCTTATCTGTGGCCCCTGAGATAAGCAGACAACTTCAGCAGACAAACAACATAGTGTTCCCTATCCTAAAATACAAGAAGAGTGCTTTAACATTTATGAAAATGGACACAGATCGCTTGCCTTCCTTAACTGGGACATAGAAGGCTTTAGTCATGCCTTTCACTTCTGGGCTAATGACATTTTTGTTAGTCCATCAGAAATGAGGAATGTGAGACTCACCAAGTTATTTAGTTTAAGGACTTCATTATGAAAGTATGTAGATGCTTGATGCATTATACCTTTACAGAATTGAGTTTAGATTACTGTATGTTGTAAATCTGCTCATACATGGGACTGTTTCTATCCATGCATAAATGTGTCATATAAGCTTAGTTTTCTTGGTTGTTGAGTATTGAAATGATTAATGTTCTTCAAGTTTCTTTAATGGGGGGGAGGTAATATGGAGACTCTCGAGATTTGTTTTTTTATTTGCCTCATCAAGTTGCATTGAAAGGGTAAGAACTTGTTGGAAAATTACTTTTAACTGTCTTAAAGTTTACTGTTTGGTATTATTGGGGGGGTATTATACAGTTCGGCGTACAGTTGCACTCAAAAAATTCAGGGCCAGGGCACAGATGAGTGAGCTGGTGGTGGAGAGCAGTGATTACCTAAGCTGACACAGTTACACAACAGTTTCATAAGAATTTATTTCAGTGAATTAGCACACAATGGGAATGCCAGGGCTGTAGTGCAGGTAAGGCAATGCTTAGGTTTTTAAGAAAAAGGACAAGTGGACATGGGTGTGCACATGGTCTGTTTTTCTTCAAATGAATGTTTTCATAGAGATAGAAAGAAGAGGAAATGACCTTTTGTGGGCTGAGCCTCCTCTTTAGACCCTCTGTCAGTGGCTTCATTCCTGGCTGCAGGGTCCACTGCTCAATCCTGACACTGTGTGAGGAAAAACTTGGTGAGAAAATCAAGCCTGTCATCAGTAGGAATACATGTAAATAAAAAATGTCTAAGACTACAGTGGTTATGTCTAAATGTTGTTGGATGTACATGATATATTAAGGGATATTCTTTTCTAATGTGTGAAAGAAAAGTCTAACTGGAAGCATGTATATTGGATTTGACTTGCAAAAACTATTTTATACTTTAGTTAGTGTTTTGCTGCATAATTGTACTTATTGGAGACAAACTTGATTTACAAAATTTTTTTAGAGTTTTTTTCAAGGGGAGGCACTAACTGCTTTACAAGTTGATTAAAAATATGTAAAATGTCTCAGCTGAAGCATCCATTACAATGTAAGAAAGTGCCATTAACTCTGCTGGCAATTCTGTATCATAGACTTATGGTCTGTTTTTAAGCAGACAGGAATGCTGTCAGGTGAAGCTTCAGTATGCAGTCAAGGGTGTAAAGATTTAAATAACCCTCACATCCTTTTTTTTTTTACAGCTGTTTAATAATACTGCATGATAGACTCCAGTGTTTGACATCCTTAAAAGTGTAATAACTAACTGGTCATACATATTGTGTTCTGAAAGAATCTTGATTATAAGATGTTCTAAGTTACTCTACTGAACTTCAATACTGAAAGAACATTTACTTAGGCTATCAAATTGTTAAATATTTGAATTGCATGCAGTTAAGCTAATATTTTCATTCTTGTCTTGGTTTGGATTGAAGTCTTAATGCTCTTCACAGAGCAGGACCACAATTCTATGTGCTTGTTCTCGGTTGTGCTGATCTGAACTTTTGGAGGGGCAAAAGAGTTGACAAGGCTTTGTTTAGTTCTGCATCCCTTTGGAGCCTTGTAGTTGAGTATCCTTACTTTAGGGACTAATTAAAAAAAACTGCTTTCTGAGGGGACTGTCTCCCAGAAACAGGAGTGTTTTAAGAGAACTAAGTGATGATGGGGAGTGCTGTATTGGCTCTTACCTATCATCTCTGAAACCTCTACTTGTGAAAACTCTACACAAGTTGAGCTGCTCTTGTGTGTTCAACTGCATCCTGCTGTAGTCAAGACAAATTGGGATTGGTGCTGGTTTGGTTTAATAAGCAGATAATCAGCAGTTCTAGCTGTTGCTTCAGGGTTCATCCTGCAAGAAGCATGGAAACACCAGAGAAAGCACGAGGAGGTGACTGGCATTGAAAACTTGGGGCCTCTCGCAGAGTTTTTCCACAAGTAAGTCAGAATCTTGTGTATGAAGGAGAGGCTTAAACTAATACTACATGTTTGGCAGTTGCTAAGATTACAAATGGAAAAACTATCAATAAAACCTTCGAGCACTTGGCTCTATATAGAGTTATTTTTAAATTAATATTCTCTGTAATAGGTGGTTTTGTTGCCTAATGTACTAAAACTACTTGTTTTTCTTATGAGGCAGATTCTGCTTCAATGACTGGAGCTGGCTGCAGTTAGCAGTAAAAACACATTAAGTATATTTGAACATATTGTGGGGGGGAATGGCATGTCTGAGCCTTGTAGCTTAATTTGACTGGTTCTGTCAAGTATTGGGTTGTCTGAAGTGCTGAAACATCTGATTACAATGATAACATGCAGATGATATGCTTATCTCTTCTTTACTGTATTGATTTATGGTACATTATCAAAATTTGCTGACTCCTTGACTATGATCTGTATGTGAAGACCATGTAAATAAAGATTAAACAAGTCTCAAGTAAATGCCTCTGGAGCTTGCAACTCTCTTATCAACCTTGGCTAAAAGTGTGCTTGCAGCTAGCTTGCAGCTGCAGTTCAGGAATGGGTCTGTAGTAGTTGTGCTCCCTTAGCAGCCTCTGTGAGTGGTGTGGGCTCAACCTGTGCTCTCGGCTGGGCTGTTTAAGCTGAGCCCTGCAGGTCTCCACAGTCTAGTTCTGACAGGCCTGGACCAAGAATTGGCCTGCTGTGTGTCAGAGCACAAATGGCGCTTGTCAGGAGATGTTAATACAGGAATTAATAACTTTCCATTTTTAGCAGTAGGGACTGCTGTGAACTCCTTCCCTGCCTTTGTTGGTTTCTGGTTTGGAAGACTAAAATGCTTTGAATGCTCTGAAAATTAATTATCTGAATCTCCAGCATGTTGTCAAGTACTCAATGGCTGCTTGCGCAGACATGAAGGAAGTGTTACCTGCAAAGGTGAAGGTTAACAGCATGGGAGATGTTTTCCGTGAGGGTCTGGCTTCCTGCAGGAAATAAATGCTTTTGACACATCAGTATTTCCCATTTCAGGTACACTTCTCTCACCATGCTTTTTTAATAGCAAAATCCTTGGAAGGAGAAAAGTACCTATGACAAGTACTAATCACTTTGCTTAATACACTTCTAGAAGATGGTCAGGTACCAGGTGATGAAAGTATCTTGGGAGATGTAAGTAAACAGGAGAGGTGATATTATTTGGGCATGCTGAAGTTCTGTTACCCAGTACATTTTCTTTCACTGCTTTTTGGATGGAAGGGCTACAGATGTTTCAACAGGTGATAATGTTTAAAATGTGAACAGTCTTTGTATGCCTGTTGATGGACTTCAGTTTATGCATTACTGGGAGAGACAAATGAAGTTAGTGGTGTTGAGGTGTTGAAACCATATTTGTTGATGTTAAGACTCAAGCTACACATCATATGAAGTAAGTTTTCTGAGTGTGTAAATACTCTATGTAAAGGTGGTACGCCAGACTTACTTATGAGAACGTTGGTTTGCACATGCCTTTGTCTTACCTCTTCGCCTGCTGCTCGGCTCTGATAATCTGTTGGGATGAAGCATTGCAAGAAATTTAATGAAATGCTGTTTTTCCATAGCAAAATTAAATTCGATGAAGCAGAAGGTCTGGAAGAGTCTGCTTTGAGACTTGGATGTTTCAAAAGTAAAAGATACTGTTTGTGGGTTGTCTAAAATGGTATGACAAATATTTCACATGTCTGTTTCCAGATAAGCAAATGTTGGCTTCTGTATTAAAGAACAGTGACTTTATATGAAGTTGAAAAACCTATAATCTTACAGGGTAAAGTAGCAATTAGGGAAAGGAAAAAAGGTGAAAGCTTTTTTCTTAACTAAACTTTTGTGTGATTATTAAACAGCAGTGTGCCTTACAGAATGCCAGCCACTGTTACTTGTGGAGGCCTATAAGTGTTTTTTCTTCTAGAGGTACTGGAGAGTAACAGGACTTCTGGCGAGCTGTTGTGCATCATTCCAGAAGACTGGCATTTAAAAAGCTGTTGTTAACCATAACAGGATGTTGCACCATAATGAGCTGCAATTAGAGGCCAGGTATAGAAAAACCACTTATAAGGCATATATTTTATCAAAAATGGAGAAGAAAATAATTTGTAAGTGTCATAGTGAATGGGAGAGACTTTTTAAACATTCTTTAACTCTGCATGTGATTACTGTGAAAAGTATAATCTGGCAGTTCTTTGCTCCTTTTCTCTTCTTTCTGACTTTGTTTTTGAAGGGGCAGTACTTAAATAACTTTTCCTCCAGGGTTGTCCTGGCTGTCAGAATTTGGCATACTTGGTGTCTTAAACTTATTTTTTTGTCTTGTGGAATGTTTCTGTAGGACTCACCCTGTGTAACTGAAAAACATTTCTCTAATAGCCAGCTGAAAATTGTCCCTCGAGTGCTCCCAGCAGCAATGATTTGCTTCTAAAAGTCTTGCCAAAAGCAACAAGGAAAAAACCCTCTACAGGTCCCCATGGTGGGTTCTTTTTAAAGTTTGCTAGTGTGTTGTGATGCAGGAGTCATTAGGAGTGAGCCTTTGGATGTTGATGAATCCACAAGCAGGGACCCTGTATTTGTACAGTAAACAAGCCAGGAAAAGTTTGCTTGCAGTGCTTGATTTCCCAAGTAACTCCTCAATCATGTCAGATGATAATCAAATACTTATGCAAATAAAATCAAGGTAGATTCTGGAAGGTTTCTTTCCTTTCAAGTAGTTTCAGATTCAGACACACTGCAAGTATTTTAACCTTGACTTTGCTGGCTCTGCTGTAGTCAGCCACTGTTCCAGTGAATTTTATTTTCTTGTCTCTGGGTATTTCATTAATGATGCTCGTAATAATTGAGCTCTCCTGTAGGCCAGTGTCTGTGTTTGATTGCTTATCTCCTTGCACTATACAGAGTTTCAGAGAGACTTCTGTGGATGGTGCATCCTGGCTCCTACAGGTACCTCTGCAGGACCATGGCATAATACAGAGGCCATGCATACCTGCTGTCCTCCTGGACTCTGGCTGGTGTTCCTTGCCTAACAAGTGGGTAGAGATTCTGGGTGGCAGAGTTCTGAGGACTAGTAAATACACTTACTACTACATGTAGTAGAAGTTTAATAACAAAGCTGAGCTGCTTCACTCTGAGAGATCTGTTTTAAGCCTTCTTTGAGTCAGTCTGCATGACTTAATAAAATAATCTGTACACAAGTGTGTGGCTATATTTTGTAACAGTCCCCCGGATAGACTTATATCCTCAACTGGTCAGTAGGATTTATCCTTCCTGAGTGCTCTTAAAATGTAAAATGCCTTCAGTAAGTCTCTGATCTTCTCCCAGAAGTCAAGAATATATTAATTGGGAAGTCAGTCTGTGGGCTGACAGAAAAAAGTGGCCCCTGGTTATAAAATTTATTAATAAGCACTTTCATGTTCACAACTAATCTTAAGTTAGCCTTCAAGTGTGAATGAACTCTAAACTGGTAGCAAATTCTTCTGGTTATTTCAGTATGTATGTTGCAGTGATGAGTCTTCATTTGTGCTTGAAAAGACTTGCTAGTCTACCTACTATGTGCAACGCACTTGCTTTATTCAAGCAAGAAAATGATTTGTTTAGGTAACTTATATTGGCTTGGTGACTAGCTTTACATTAAAGCATGAGAACATAGTTTTAGTTTGATGCCTCACTTTGCAATTTGGCTCGCCTGAGGGGTTTCTATCCTGGTAAAGGGAGGGGAGGGTAAAACAGAAGTGTTCTGTGCAACTGGTACAATCTTATGTTGTTTCTTGGCTTCTTCATTCTGCCCTTTTACTCTGGTCTTCTCTCTGCTGTACCTGCAACCTAGGTTGCATGCCTCCGCTGTATTCCAAAAGCACTGAACAGCATGGTGATTAACACAAAACTAGAATAGATGTAGAATGACCAATGCTGCTAGGAATGTGGCATTCACTTAGGGAAAGAATGACAAAAAAGTAGTTGTGTACTTGAATCTCTTTTACAGTAATGGTGCTCAGCTTCTGCTGTAGGTTTGATGCGCAGCAGAGGTCATGTTAAAGTAACAAAAGCTCATTAATACAAGGATTCCGGTCTCTAAGAAAGCATTTGTACCAGAGAGCCTACATGATGAGGAATAAAACTGCCCAACCTTGTTAGCATTGTTTACTTCCTCATTTAAATGATGTTTGACTGAAAAGTCATGGGAGACTGAGGTAAAGAGCGGGAATGCTGTGATATAGTCCAGTGAACCTTATGTTCTGCTCTCACTGATTTAATTAAACTCCATGGTGTAGTGTTTTGTGATTGCATGTACTGAAATTATCAATTCTTGTAACTGCATTATGTGTCCTTGTGGCAGTAGTTCACTATTTAACCTTTTCAAAAAGAGGTTTTTGTCTTGAAGACTAGATGGAAATGGAATATTGGCTTTTAAATGCTGCCAATGAAAATGTTCTGCCACATCACTTCTACTCAAATGTGGAGCCAAACCTGCTGTTCTCGTGTTGAATTTCAAATTATGATACCTTACAAAACTGACCTTATAGTTAAGATCATGGCTGTTATGTGTAACACTTTCAGATTAGTCTTATTCTGTGTGTGTGCTTCCTGGTGGTACTTTGAGATGTGACAATACCAATATTCTGCAATTTGTTAATAGATATTTTTAATATTGTAATCCAGTAACTAGAATTTTATGTCCCCTTGAAGCACAAACAATAAGGCTTAGACCTCACTGATGTTGGAATGTATTTTTACTGAGGCTGAAGTTACAGAAAACTTCAGGAACTTCAGATTCACAGAACATGGGGTATTCAATACACAAGATCACTTCTAGTTTTATGTGTACAGTAAGTTAAATTTTTGCTTGTCCTAATACAGGAAATTGAATAGAGGAGGGGCGAAGGAGTAACTTCTTCAATGTATTTTTTTTCCATTATGGAAGTGGATGGAGCTGATAGACCTATAGTTGCTGAAAACTTAAGGTTTTATGTAGAGTTTTCCCTTAAAGGTGGTTAGGGAATCTTGCCCTGCTTTTGTGAAAGAACTGAAAAAGAAAAATCTCTCTCAGAGCTCAGAGGAGGAAGTGAGAAAAGGTGATTTTATGTTACTGACTTTTAAATAACAGGAGGTAAGCAGACTGCATCTCTGGGAATGATGTTTTTGGTTTTGTATACACATGCACTTTGCACTGCTTGCAGAAGTTGAAGTGCAGCCATTCCTGTTCACTGTCCATACAGTTGCTTTTGGCTGAATTCTTGATTAGCATTTTAAGTAATGACTTGCTGGTTGTGTACCCTGAACTTGAATTTTTATTGTTGTACAGTAAGGGCTAGGGAAAAGTGGCTGTGTAGCTCTGTTCTCTGTACTTTAACGTTGGAGATCTGGACAAAGATTTAAGGTATTTATTATTCCTTAAAGGTGATACATGACTCTGAGCTGTGTTAGAAAATACATTTTTGTGCTAGTGCTATTTGAAAGCCCCTATACCTCTTGTGTTACTTTGGTCACTGTTATTAGTGAAGTTATAGTAGTGTTTTTGCAACTGCAAGAAGTAGTTCAGCTTTTTCAAGGTGGACTTAGGAAAACCAAAATAGCTTTTCATTTTTCCCCTTGCATTCCTTTGTCTGAAGCTGTGCTTCCACAGACCTCATTCTGGTGTGTGGCAAGATGAGGGATGAAGGTAGGTATAGATTATGGAAGGTGTGTGGTACTCCTTTTCCAGGACTAGGTTCCTTGTTCCTTGTAGATATATGACCCTACAATGATTCTCTTGGTGCATCTGAACAAAGAATCTGGAACTGGGGGGGAAATCGGTATCACTCCTATCTTCAAAAGAGCAAGAAGAAAAATCTGGGGAACTATAGGCCAGTCAACTTTATCTTGATACCTGGGAAAGTGATGGAGTAAATAATCTTGGAAACTATTTTCAAACCTGCTGAGGACTAGAAAGCGTTTGGGTGTAGCTGACATGGGTTTACAACGGGGAGATCAAGCCTGACCCACCTGGTAGCATTCTGGGGTCAAAAGACTGGTGTGATAGAGAAGGGAAGAGTAGTGGCTGCTGTGTATCCAGACTTCAGCAGGGCTTTCCATACTTCTTTTCCAATAATGTCTTCATGGACAAAGTGGTGAAGTACAGGGCAGAGAAATCCACAACGAGGTGGATTGAAAACTGAGCTGCTGGGCCCAAGAGGTTGTGTTCAGCAACAAAAAGTACACCTGGAGGCTAGTCAGTGGTAGAGGGGTAGATAGTGGGGCCAATGCACTTTAATATCTTCTAATGCCCTGTGCATTGGGACAGAGTGTATCCTCAGCAAGCTTGCAGATGACACAAAACTGGGAGGAGTGACTGATGCACTGTAGGCACTCCTGGCCTACAGGAATCCAATGAAGTTCAACCAAAAGGAATGCCAGGTCTTGCACCTGGGAAGAATGATCCCATGCACAAGTACAGGCTAGGGACAGCTTTGCTTTTGGCTTAGTGATCCTTCCCCTCAGGTCAGCCCTGGTGAGGCCTATCTGGAGTGCTGGGTCCAGCGCCGGGCTCCCCAGTAAAAGAGAGCTGGTCATTACTGGAGTAGGCCCAGTGTAGGGCCATGAATGTGATTAAAGGGCTGGAGCATCTCTCATACAAGGAGAGGCTGGATGAGCTAGGACTGCTGAGTCTGAAGTAGAGAAGGCTCAGGGGGATCTTAACCATATAGAATCATTTAGGTCGGAAGAGACCCTTGAGATAGAGTCCAGCTGTTTAACCTAACACTACCAAGTCCACCACTAAACCATGTCCCTAAATGCCATGTCAAATAAAATATATTAAAAAAAAAAACCAAACTGATGGGAGTAGAGAAGGCAGAGCTGGACTTTCCTCAGTGGTGCCCTGTGTGACAGGATAAGAGGCAGTGGGCGCAAACTGAAATGCATCAAACTTGAACTGAGCATATGAAAACACTTTTCATCGTGAGGGTGGCTGAACACTGGAACAGGTTACCCACAGAGGCAGTGGAGTCTGTCTGTGGAGACAGCAAAACCTGACTGCTTGTGGCCTTAAGCAACCTGCTCTGATTGAGCCTGCTCTGAGCAGGGGGTTGGATGAGACAATCTCCAGAGGTCCCTTCAACCTCTGCTGTTCTGTGGCAGCTGCCTGACTTGGCTGTGCCAGAGGGATGTACACAGAATTGACTTTACATAGAAAAATCAGACCTCAGGTGAGCTACAGGCTTGCTCGGGGGGTATGGTCACATTGTTGGCTTAAGCAGTTTTTCGTCCTTCCCTCTCACTCCTTTTTATGTCAGCACTAGCTCTTAAAATACATGTTGCGAGTTGGTTTCGGATGCTTCCCCCCCCCCCCGAAGTTGAGTCTGGTGCATGAGTGTAAAGGAAGAGGCAGGGATGAGAGAGGGTGGGAGTGCTCTGTTTGGCAGTGCAGTTTTATCTTGGCATCGATTAAAGCAGAAAAACTTTGGTAGTTCAGTCCCTAGTCAGCTGGATGCTTTGGGGAAAGGTGGCTGGTAGCTGCGAAGTGTATGTGGGGAGGGAAGAGGTGGGCTGCATTTAACTTATGCAGAACATTGGAAGAGAAGTGATCATTGCAAGAGGAATGTATAGTATTTAGCTGGGTATAAGGGGAAAAACTATTGTGCTTTCAGAAATGCTACAAATACTGCATTAAAGACTTCTGGTGTTGGGCAGAGAGATTTGTTGTCTCATGTAGGTGTGTTTTGTGTGTATTCCTCTTGGCATTCTAAACTGATGTAAAGGTGGTGGTAGTGCAGGGGAAGAATGAGGTTGATTTCACCCATTGGTAGCTGGGTGTCTTTAATACTTTGAGAGCTCATTCTGATTCATCATTGTTTTACCCATGATTTCCAAAAGGACACTTGGATGCACTGGGTGACTTATTGACTGGGTGATTACATGGATGTGCTGGTAAGTTCGTGCATTTGCTGTTGTGCCACAGTATAGCTTGATTTACCTATATTCACTGTGTAGCTGGAAGTCCTCAGAGTAGGAGTGTGGGGGATGTTGTGTGGAAACTCTTCAGGAAAAAGCAGCCTTCTACTCTTAACTTTCTGTAATATAGAGCAATGAAATGGAGTAAGTGCACAGGGAAACTTGATCTGTTTTCTCATGGATGGGTGAACAGTAGATGACTATTTCTACCTGCTGCCCCTTTTTAAGCCTCATGCCATGTGTGATTCGTTGACTTCTGTGTATAAGTCAACATGATGAGGTTGATTCTCACAGGTGGAAATTAATTGAAAGGAATAATTTTAGTATAGCTTTCTGCTTCCTGCTGTTTTCTGCTTTCACAGAGCTGGCGAGGACAAAACAAAGGATTCTTCCTATGTGTGGGGTGTTTCTGACAGGAGACTTCTAAACTTAATACCCAGGAGGTGTGTTTTTCTGAAGCTAGTTGTTTTTCATTTGCATCTGTTAACATGTCAAGCAAAAGCTGGCTGCTTTGTCCTGGGGAGTAATGAAAGCAGGGGATTTGGGATGTGCTTGGAGGGGGTCCTTTTGCTCTTTTGAGGTGTGGGTTTATTTTGTAGTCATTGTTGAAGGCAAAGGACCAGTTTAGGCCACTTGTTGTCATTCTGAACTCTTCTTCGTTGAGCCTGTGACATTTCTGTGGAAACTTCTCTGGATAGTGTTTCAAACACTAGTGTGCTCTGCAGTCATTTTCCATGCAGGCAGATGCTTTTAACCAGGACAAAAGGAGTACAATTCTTAAGTATTCAAGCTTTCAGAAGAAGATTGCTATGCAGGAGTCTGACTAAATGATAACCAGTTATCTGCAAATTATTATGTACTGCTCTGTACTCTCATGTATGGGGGAGAAGGGGAGCTAGTAGGATGAGGCTGTTGGCTTTCCAGAAACTCTGGTGACTTCTGTGTCTCTTTTTTTAAAATTTATTTTTCCATTGTTTTAGTGGCTAAAGGAAATCTAGAACATACGAAATACAGGCACTGGAGCCTAAAGTTTCTCTTCAGCTCTGGATTTAAAAATTCATGAACATTTTGCTCACTAAGCACTTCTTCAGCACACCCCTAATTCTAGAGTTTTTTCATGGTTAAGATTGGGTTACAATATTGGCATTGGAAAAATGCCTCGGATTAGTCTATGAATGAGAGGACCCCCTGTACTCCTGTAAGCCTGGCTACTGTATTTCCAGTAAGTGGTGGTGGAGGGAGGCACTGTGAGTGGCCTGACTTGACTCCGGTGAGCTTGGTGCCAGAGCAGTCAGGTGTGCTGCTGCAGCAGGCTGAAGGCCTAGCCTCCTGCTGCTCTGCTCTTGAACTGCTGCTGGGACCTCACCTGGCTAGAAATGAAATGTTTTTTCTCCAATGTGTTCCCTTCATCACTTGTACCTGACACCTTCCCACCTTGTCTCTGCATGTGTCCTTTTCCTGTAAGGTTTTTGAAGAATTGGAGTTGACAGGTAGAGTGCCCATGTGTGAGAATTTCAGACTTGCACAACACAATGACTTAATATATTGAAATGACTAATTTAAACAGCTCTGAACTGAAACAATGTGCCAGTCATTCAGGTTGCTATTTACTGTTAGCGTATTCTGCATTTTGGCTCCTAATTTACACTAACTCTTTAATGTATTCTTAATGAAGTGGTTCACTTAATTTCATGTTTTTCCCCTTCACCTTTCTCTATCGAAAGTATAGCTACCAAGGGAAAAACACATCAGATGCAGAAGGATATATCAGTGCTTTGATGTGTCCTATTGTTTTGGTTATGTTCCATTCCCACTAGCTAGAGGAAATGATTCAAAATGAGGGTAAGAAAAACTTGACATTAGAAATGGGGTGAATATTTTCAAATGAGAGCTAATCTGTTCCCATAGCTTGCTAAGATTTTGTCAGTCCTCTGGTATGAGGAGGTCTTAAACCAGAATATTTTTAGAGATGGTCAGGCTCAATAGCAGATAACTGAGGTCAGGGTTGGAGTATCTGGGCGATGATAGCCAGTGTTATACATGAGGCCAGACTGGATGCTTACAGTAACTGTGGACTTTGACCTGCGTTCATGTTCACAGATCACTGTCAAATAATGGCTTCTTTGCTACTAAAATTTCAGAGGAATGTCTGCAACTGCTGCAAATCATCTCTTCAAGTGTGCTGGGATTCCAAAACTGTCTGGCTTAACCGAGTGTTAACTCTCTTGAAAAATATATCTCTGAAATCTTATATACGGTGTTTTTGTTTCTGTTCTCTAGAGTTGAAACTCTGGGCTTTTTCATTCCTTCTGGCAAATAATTATCAAATACTTATAACAGTATTTCATGCTTGGTAACCAGAGTTTGTTTCCTTTGTTCCTGAATAGCAAAGAAAATTAATGACTACTTGGATTAACATTTTGATGTAGATTCAGAGGTGTTCCTACTGTTCTAATCACCATTGTCCTTTTTGCTTATCAATGCTTGATATAGCATATCTGAGCTTGGAGTGTGGTGGTGGCAAGTGGATTTAGGTGAGAGATCCTGAGATTGCTGAAACTTCCTGGTGCCTTCAAGCAACCACCGATGCCTCAAACATTTTAAAAAAGAGTCTCCAACTTTGGAGAATTAATTAGCCCTCCAAGGCAAATCTTGTGTGGTATAACCAAAAGGAGACCTGATGAAAGAGCATGTTGTTGTTGTTTTAATTTTCTAAAGTTAATTGCATAATGGGAAGAACTCAATCAAGCTTGTGCCTGGCTGCTTAGCAAAGAAACCTGCTGCTGAATGATGAGCGGCTTGTGAGGGATTAGTATGTTCATGGAGCAGAACAATATCAGTGATGATTTGTCCTGCAGTCTTTGCCAAGACACCTAGCAGGAATCCTTGAAGCTGTTGAAAGCAGATAAGCTAAATGTGGTATGAGCACTTGAGTTCTTCCAGAGTCTGTTCTCCATGTTACTACTTCAATATCTTGCAGGAGCTGCAGAAGTGAAGTGGTCTGGGAGTTAGTTGGCAGACTAGTTCAGTTTGGGTTTCATGCGAATTTGCTGGCCTGGAAAGGTATGGTATCCATTATTAAATGGAGTTCTTCTATAACATTGTGGTGGTGACCTAAGAAATAGGTAAGGGAAGGAAATGAGCATGGGTTTTGTAAAAGATGAGGGAGGAGGTAAAGGAGTGGGGCAAGGAAGCAAATGCCAAGCAAGAAGAGGGGACCACATGTCTGAAGTGACAAAAATTCTTTGGGAATGTACTGGCTTTGGAGCAGCTGCTCCTATCCTCCCCAAAAAGAGTGCTGATGCATGCCAGAAGCTGCAAGTTTAAAGTGAGCAGTGCAAAATTCCCTTCCCAGTGCAAAGCTGTGGAGACTGGAACCAATTTAAGAACTGTGGTTCTAATTATGGCCCCATGTCACTTACGCTTTTGATGTCCCAAAAACATGTTGGCTTGATTGTTGGCCCACTTATTACTGCTGTAACCACAGTTACTGGGCAGATAAACTGTGTACTCAGCCTTAATTATTGTCTGTGCCATGGTGGTACCTGACTGATGCTGGATAGGGAGTATAAAAACTTACTGGTACAAATGATGCAGACTTTGACAGGAGAGTAGGGAAGGAAAAAAGCTTCATAGTGGTAGTGGACTGTGTAGCGTGTTTTACCAACGAAGGTAAAAATCATCAGTGGTGCTACTGACTGAGAAGGGGCCAGCAGGTAAATCATTTGCTGTTGTCCAACAGAACTTATTTTTCATTGGTTCTATTTCCCCACAATTTGCAACGTGGAGTTAATGAGTGAGGTGTAGAAGGTGAAAAGTAAATATCTCAGAATGTGCATTCAAGATCAGATAGTATGAGCAGTAAGAAGCAGGGCCTTTCCACTTTTATTGAGTATCTTTGGCAAGATATTGGGGAATTGGCTTGCTCTTGACTTTGTGTTGAGGAAAATTAAAGTAAATTCTTTATCTGTTATTTCAGTCTGGTTAAAACATACAGGGGCAATAGAGTCCAGGCTTTAGAGATGGGCAAACGTAGGTTTCAGGTAATTGGGTTTTCAGCTTAGTCTGCTGTGGAGTTGTGTAGAGATGATAGATGGCTTAACTTTGTGGTTTACTTGGTATAGATTTTTTTTTGTTTGTTTGAAGCTTGTACAAATCAGTAACATCCTGGAAACTATTGCTGATTACGTCTGCAGGCTACACTTGGTTTCCAAGGTATATGCATTTGGGGGCAAGGTGTACAACAAAATAATTACCTTGGGAATGACTCTTTGTCAGGGCAGGGGGAACAGTGTGTCAGTGCTGAAGTATTTGGTTATAAACTGTGCCTCCATAATGTGGCTGTGCCAGGTGATTTCTCTGATAGAGAGACTCTAAATTCTGGTTACATTATTGACATATTGCATGACTGTAGTGGCTTAGTTTTGTGTTTGTGAAGTGAAAATGATGATACTTGCCTCACTGGGACAGCCTGTAGATTAATATTTTGTTAGGTCTCCTCACTGACACTTTACTGGTATGAGTCTTTCTAGTTCTGGTGGGTGCAGCTTTGCCGGCATCTTCCACTAACTTGCCTTGTCAATTCCAAAATCAACTGACAAAACTTGTAACTTGTTTTTGAGACACTTGTTTGAATGGACCATCTGAAACAGTTGTAATAAAGATTATTTAAAAAAAAAAACACAACTAATGTGTACAGCAAACCTGAGGCTTCTGAAATCTACACATTCTGACTAAAATACCTTTATGGACAAATCATCAGCTTACTTTTGAAGATAATTACCAGAGTAACTTCATTTATTTCCAAGTCAATTTTTGTGTTCTTCTGAGTGAGAGGTCTTTTCCATGGCATCATGAAGATTTCAGTTGGGGGCCTGCTCTGTCCTGGATGTTAGAAAATGGGTATTTCTGTAGGGCAGAGTACATAGAATAGTTTGCCCTGTCTGGTTTTCAATGCCTTTGAAAAAAATGTTGAGCTGTAGGACAGGGAAACTACTAAGTTTCTTCTCAGTGCTGTGGTTTCTTTCTGGGATTGTTTGTGTGTTTTAAAGGTATTTAAAAAGTTATTACACGAGTAAGGACTTGCCTGGATTGTGATACAGTAGGTGACCAATAGTAGCCATAATAAAAGTACTCTTATTACATCCATTGTAGATAAACACTTCTGCTCAGGGGTAAAAACTGATTTAAAAAGAAAATTGTTTGGATCCCCGTGCATTGAGGAATATCTGGGGATGGAGCAGGGGTAGGGGAGAAGGTACATGAAAGCTGTTGTTCAGGTGGAACTCTGAAAGTACTCCAGGCTGCCAGCAAAAACTGTTCAGCCTTAAAAAAAAAAAGGCAGAACTGATTTGAGTGGAAAATCCTTACTGATTATTTTGTTTTCTCTTAATCTTGCAGCTGATTGCAATGCCGTTCTTAAAGCTCTACAGCCCATTTTTCAGGAGCAGGGAATGACAGAAACAGTTCATAACTGGGAAGACCATGGTTATTTAGCAACCTACATCAAAAAAAATGGCAGGTGAGTGAATTTTCCTTTTTCTTCCTGTAGCTGATGTCCCCTCTGTCCTCCCTTACAGATATTTCTCCCTGGATTGGATCTCCTTCTGGGGTGCCAGTAGGGCACCTATTCTTTTACCAGCCTTGTGTATGAACTGACTAAAATAAAGCAGAATACTGTTGATAATCTTGTCAATGTCATCTTGCTGTTTGGATATCCGAACAGTTGAATTGGTCAGTCTGGGCTGTATCAATGCAGTGACACTGTATGGTGTCCTGGTCTCAGGGCCAGACTTGCCAGATGCAGGACAGGTCAAGTCAGTTAAATTTATTTAATTCTTATGACAATTGAACATGTCTAAATATGTTCAAGTCTAACCTTAGCATGTGAATAATGAAAACTTTCTGTCCCTGTCTTGTTGTATGTGCTTTTAAATACTTCATTATCCACTTAAAATTCTCAAGCAGCTACTGAAGTAACTAACAGCATGGCAAAGGTGGCTGGTGGCGTTAGTGACACTTGCATAAGCAGAATCTGCTGGGATAAAGTGAATGTGGTTTTGCCTACCAGTTTACTTCCTGAAGTAGCTTTATAGTGTCGGGTTAGTTAATTATGGTATACGTTTATCTGGCCTATTTATTAGTAACTGCTGTAATTTTATTGCACTTCATTTGTTTCCAGTTATTCAATTATTTGTTCTTGACATCCATTGGGGCAGTTGCTGCTTTTGTTCTTTTCGAAATCTGTACTTTTGTGTTCTTCAGGGTTGGAGTTAAGCTAAATAAGCCTTAATTTGTTGCCTGTCTTCTCCTCCTGGGTGTCCTGTTAAGTAGCTCATTTGGCTACACTCCTAACATATGAGAATTGCCTAAGGATTTTAAAGTTCTCTCTGTAATGAGAGAGAGCTGATATTTCTAGAAGGAAAGTCAGATCCTAGGCGAGTGTGTTGCCTGCTGGAATTTATGTCTCAGTATGTTTACTGTGTGTGAATGTATTTGAATGTACAGGTTGGTCTATTTTACATATAAAAGTAGTGTAGACCAACTATGCTGGTAAACTTGGGGCCTGATTTAAGGTAACAAGTAAGCTGACATGAGTCTAGTCCTATGTTTGTATCTTCCACAATCATGCTCCATGAAGTTCTTAGTATATTTCAGTTAGCTTTTCAAATGTGACGCTGGCTTCTTCTGATCAAAATTATTTGTGTTTTATACTAGATGTGCCTAGAAAAACCTGTTACCTGTCTCTTGTTTTTGTACAGTCTTTCTTAGTCTGTCTTTAGTTACCTGTGCTTTTATATTCTTCCTGAATAATTTGATCAAGATTCCAGTTCTGGATAACCTTTTGTTTCTGAGGTCAGTGAAAAGATAGCCAAGTTGGTAATTTACTACTCTGGTGGTATCCTCCCTCTGTATTGGGTTAAGCTTGTATTTAGTTCTCCTAAAAAGATAATATCAATGATACACATACTCTGAACAATTAAAAGGTAAAATATCGAATTAAAGGTTGGCTTTCTTTGATTACATGGCCTCATTTTGCTTTCCTGTGTTTCCTTGTGTTTGAAAGTGACATGATATGAATTCTCAAACTGGCTTTCCCCTTTGCAATCTCATCTGATCATTCCCCTTAAGAAGACTGCCTCTTCTAAAGAAGCAGTTTCCAGAGTTAAATTACCTGTCTTCTGACACGTTCTGGGAACTTTCTAGAACAGTCTTCTGTTGTATAACTTTCCTAGGAGAGAACTGAACTGGCATCTAGAAGCATCACTGAACATCCTTATGAAACTCTAAAAGTATCTAACCTGATTTCTCTTACTACACTGTCAACTGAAAATACTTGTTGTTGCAAAGTCCACTGTCTTTCTCGAGTGTAATATTAATGAATGTTTGAAGGGGAAAAGAGGATGTAAAAGTTGATATGTCTATGTAGGAGAGGTGGGGAGGAATTCATGCAAAAGACAAACCTGCGCACTGGCGTACAGTGCGCTCATGGTAACAGAAGAAAGTTGGTCAAGTTGCTGGTTTCTATGGTAAAGCAGAGCCCCTGTAGGGATATCCTTGTTGCTCTGAGTATAGGCTTGGGAGTTCAGTGTATTGGAGAATGATAAAGAAAATCTACCTCCAGTCAGTTTTTAATGCTTTTCAAACTGTCCTCAAGTAGATGGCATGGGGGGGGGGGGGGAAGTGGGGAGAGCAGGATGCATTTTCCTGAAAGCCATGTGTAACAGATGAGCTTCAGCAATTGCTGAGCATTCATACTGGTTTCTAAATGGGTTCTTTCGTGTGTGTTTTACTGTTGTTGATCTTGTGCTTTTCAGCAGCATGAGACTTTGAATCATCCAGCTTTTCACTATGCTGCTAAATACAGCTTAAGCTTTTGCACCAGAGGATAGCTCACGGTATTCTTACTGCTGTGAGAAGATGGAGACAGGGAGGTGGGCCTAGTGGTCTCCCTGCAGGGAAAGAAGGGAGGGTCTGTTATGTTGGGTCTTGGTTCTAGATGCCTCTTGCCACTGTTTACTGTGCTAAGTAAAAGAGCTGGGGAGCAAGGGCAATCACTCAGAGATCTGTACTGCTGCAGGCTGCCAGCTTACTTCCTGGATTTCTTCTTTAGGGCTACACCAAGTTGATCAGCTGGCAGGGTCTTGGGTTGGTTTGTTCTGGAGTCCTCTCCCAAAAGGCAATGTCAGTGAGGCTGCACAGTTTGGGCTGCTTCTGCTCTCAGGCAGTTTTATCAAGTAATCAAGTAGCTGCACTTTTCTCTCATACTACCCTCATGCCATGCTCCAGAGCATGCAATGCATACGGTCAGCTTGATGTAAACTACTTCCTTGGTGACTGCAGCAGAGCCCTTATGTCATTTCAGGTGCTTTGATATGGCAGTTGGTGGGTTGAGGGAGAAACCTCACTTTCTTGGGGCCACAGGAATACCATGTGGGCCACAGGCAGAGCTGGGGCTAAGTGGTATAAGCATGGATGTGATCTGCTGGTTCTCAGGGGACGTTCAGCTGCTTGAGCATTCCAGGCTGAATGCAACAAATTTAGTCAAGTATTGGTTATCTGTTTAATAGCATCATATGCTAGACATCTTAGACTAGCGCTGTTCATCTTTTCAACTCAGTGAGAAATATAGAATCGTTAAGGTTGGAAAAGACCCTTAAGATTGAGTCCAACCGTTAACCTATCACTGCCAAGTCCACCACTAAACCATGTCCTCAAGCACCATGTATGTCTACCTTTCTTTTAAATACCTCCAGGGATGGAGACTCAACCACTTCTCTGGGTAGCCTGTTCCAATGCCTGACTACCCTTTCAGTGAAGAAGTTTTTTCTAATATCCAACCTAATATGATAGGATACGAGTTGGATATGAGCTTCAAGAAAAAAATGTGGACTTAAGATGCTCTAAATACTGAGGCATCCAGGTAAGACATGGGCTTTCTACTACTGCAGGACCATTTTTGCCTTTCCTGATTTGCATAGGCTGATTGATTTGCTCTATTACTCTCTATTTGACATGGGTTTTTTATCAGTCAGTTGTAGAAGTCTCCCCTTCTCCCTGTAAACATGCAGGTGCTGCAACCTTGCTTTCCTTGTTCCCCCACGTGTGCTGTGTTTCACTGTCTGCCTCACTAATCCAGCTGTGAATGGGCTCCCAACAGAAATGTGGTTAAATGTCAAAGTTTTAGTTGAGCTTGGTTTTAATATCAAATTACTGTTGTCAGCTTAATGTTAAATTATGTACAAGTGTTGTCAGCTCAAAATTACATTTGCTAATGAAGACTCTTAATCCTTATGAAATAAGTTCTCAAAGTTCTAATATAATAGAGGTCTGGAAATAGTTGAGCTTCTAAGCAAAGCTATCCAGGAGAGCATACTAAACATAAGGAATTGCAGTTTGTCATACAGCCTCAGAACTGAAGAATGAAGAACAAGAGTGCATGGAAGAGCTGAATATTGAGGAGATTGCTCACTCTGCAAGTGGCAATTTTTTTTTTGGTGCAGTGTTAAATGTAAATTAATAACGAATGGTTGTTGCTTTCTCTTGGTATATATTGCCGTCTGAACTCCAGTGCATATTGGATTTATCTTCCCTGGAAATTACTCACTTTAACTGACGCTGTTACAGGCAATGTTGTCTGCCTAAGTGCTTTTTGGTGCTTTGCCAGCCCCATCAAACACTGAATTGGGGAACATAGCATGTGCAGGAGAAGTTTCTGTGAGTTTTGGAACCTCAGCAGTTTTGTTTTCTTGAATTTTCAGATCACTTAAACTGCATATACTTTTTAAGGTAGCCTTAAACAGCATATTTCTGTTAATGTTGGTTGATGTCATTTCAGTTAACTGAAACAAATAAGGGTGTGAACACTTAAAAACCAATAGACTGGACAGTTAAAAAAACCCTGCAAACCAGAAACGAACGTTTCATGAGTGGTAAGAATGAACTGGTGAACATACAGAGGCTTTGATACTAACTAAACAGGCTTTATCTTAATACTACCAATTTTATGTCTGCATTTTATTTGGGAGACCTAAAATATCATCACATTCTTATGCTAATTAAAAAGTATCTGATTCAAGTAGGACAAGTGTGCATGCCCTGACTAATTTCTTCCTCTTCCTTCCACGTGTAAGTAGTGTACTTCTGCTTTTTACTATCAGCTATTTCATTTCCAGAAAAAAAATTGTGATGGGGTAGGTATGTCACAAGCGGTTTCCTGTGAGGATGGGTGGGTGTTACTGGGCACAAAAGTTCCCCAGGGTGAAAGATGTGTGAGTTGGTGCTGTATGTGAGTAGGGGTTTTGTGAGTATGTACATACAAACACGGTTTTTTTAACCAGGGAAAGGTGACTGAGCCATTGCAAGACAAAGATGTGCAGCTCGTGTAACAAGCTGGGTACTAATCCCAGGAAAAAAGTTTGACAGCGTCTACACTCCAAAGTCTGCAGAGATAATCCTTGTAGCTACAGATTGAATTGTGGGCACTGCTGTTGACAAAACTTTGTCTCTGACAAAGGTACTGTGTGAACAGCCCAGTGGAGGGCTGTGGTCGTTAAACGAATTGAAGCTGATTTGGGGATTAAGGCATGCTTTCCTGTTGTCATTACCAAAGCAACAGATCCCCCTTCTCCTTTGTCTGAAGCTAAGCAAGCAAAACTCACAAGGGGCAGCTCTACCTGGTCCATTTACTTTGTGATTTACTCTGACAAAGGACCTAATTGAGGGAAGCTCAGCTGAAAACGTGCAGTAATGGGGTTGTCAACAGGAGGCTCTAGAGGCGGGCAGGAAACGGCTCACTTGAGCCACTCAAGTCCCTCTCTGTAGTGGTGGGGATGGATACACTTCTCTGCTTTGCCGGCCCCCTTGCCCAAACTGGTTTGGGCTAACGCGTGCAGGAGAGGAGCTCTGTCTCTGAGTTTTGGGGCCTCAGCAGTCTTGTTTTCCTGAGTTGTGTGTTTTCAGATCACTTCCAGAATGTTTTCAGGGTCACCTTAAGCAGCATGCTTTTACTGAAGTGTCACATACTCTAGCTTAGACTGCACAGTTAAAAAGTTAGGAATGTGAAGTCTTTATCTCATGTAACATATGGTACTTTGTACAGAGTCATAGGGCCCAGTGTATCTTAACAGATTTGAAAAAAGTTAAGTAAATCTAGGGTAAGGAGAAAATTATTAAAGCTAATCTTTAGAAATTGCTGGGTATCTACTCAACTAATACTGTATTTTAATAGTGTAACTGCTTGTGAGCAAGTACTCTTCTGTTACATACTGTGTACAGCTCCTAGGGTTTTTCTTGTCCTTTGTGCATCCAGGCTCCCTCTTCTGTCATGTTCCACCTGAAAGTTCTTTAAAAACCCACAAAACCTGAAACTTAGAGTCACTGTTTCTATAGTAGAAGACTGTCTTTTCTAAAAGGTTTGACCTCCCCTATACACACATCCATTTTTAGCTTCTGTGTTTGAATTCTTGTTTAGAGAAGTGTAATCCTACTGGCATTTGACTTCACTGTTCACAACAGCACAAGATTTACCCGATAGAAGCCGGTTTGTATGTCACCGAGATGATGATAAATATGTTAATGCCATGAAGGGAGGGGTGAGTGTTTACTTTTTTTCTGTGTTAGTCTTGTGGTAACCACTCTATATGCTAGTCAGCATATTTTAAAGGAACAGGATGAACATTCCTCAGCTCTTTGTTTCAGGCTAAAATGTTGTAGTTTATTCCTGGAGTTACCCAGAGCGCAAAAGTGGGCTGAAGAATTGGAAGCAGTTGTTAGGAATCAGCAACAGTTTATAAGTGTGGTAGCTTTCATTGGTTTAATTTCCTTACTTTGTAAAAAGAGAACAGGAATAATGGTAGAGTGAAAAACTGTGGTTGCATAATTCCTTAAGGTCCTTTAAGTACTCTGTAATTAAGATGAAGAGCATTTTAAAAAAAGAGTGTATGCTTTATTGAAACAATGTTGTGACAATTTTTTTTTTATTCTGGGATTTCCTAGTGTAAGCAGGTTTTCATTTCCATCCTCATTATGAGTAATTTGACAGGTGATGCTTTTATTGGCAAGCTATTTTTCAAATACTTGAACTATTCTGTTTATTCTGTAGTGACTCGAAGTTGGTCTGTCAGGGGATAAAAGCTTTGAAGGGTGAAGAGGGGTTTGTAGGTATCCATCTGTCTATCCAGTTTTATTCTCTGGGCATGGTAGTGGGGGGACATCCTTTCTCAAATACATGGGATTGCAATGTTTCTTACTCCTCAATACAAGTGACTAAGGTAGGATACACATTTTGGCTTAGAATGTGTTGATCTCCCTGCTTCTGGTTCTTTTTAAATAAAGAGGATGCTCATCCAAAACCTTTCTCAGTTTCAAACAGTTACTTTTTGATTTGTGCAACTTGTTATTTCTTAACATCCGATGTTCCTTGTTCATATGGCGAGATGCAGCACTCAAGACAAGATGCTGCACTCCATAGAACTGTTTTTGTAGTTGGGACTGGTTTGCATGCAAGCAGAAAAAGCTGGAGCACTGCCCTAGAAGAGGCGGCAGGTATGCAGGTGCAGCAGCAAGTGGGGCCTTGTGACAGTGGGGGCCGCTTTTCACATGCAGGTTTTCTTGCCTAATGGAAAAGAGAGGATCCCTCTTCACTAAGCTTTTTTCTCACTGCTTTTACGAAGGTGCATGCAAGCACACACGAAAGGTGTGGCAGGTGTGTTATTTTGAAAACAGGAATTAAGTTCTTCAGTAAGATAAGATGCAGGAGGGGAGACTTTTGAAGAAGACTTCATTTTTACTGTTTTTTTCCCCCCTCATTTGGATTATAAAGTAATCTTTGCTATATTTTCATAGGTAGAAAGTGGAAAGTTATGGTTCTTAAAAACCCTTCTCCAAATATTAAAAGAGCTGCTGCAAACCTGCATTCACATGCATTCTGCCAAGCAGATGAGTGTAAAGTAACAAAAACCAGCATAGCCTTTGCTCTCTGCTGATTGAAACTAGTTAAGTCTTTCACAGGTTCAGCCTTGGCCTGCTGCTATTGCCTTAATGCTACTAGACCGGTCGCTTTTATGGCATTTTAGCTTATTTTGGGCGTTCATTTCCAACCAGGTGACTTTCAACCAAGGTATAACCAACCAGGATCTGTATTGGCTTCTTTGAGAATTTTGACTTTCATTCAAGGTTGTTTACCATAAATTAACTGTCTGAGATTATCAGCCAGATGCTCAGAACTTGAATTTTGTCCCACTACACTGCTCCAGCCTGGTGTCTGCCTTTCATCCCCCCCTTCCCCCCCCCGCCCCCCGCAGGTGTCAGGACCCTGCTATTCCAGTAGAGGTAACAATTTGATTAAATGAATGATGGTTCTGCAGCATTACTGTCTCTGTATTCTAATGCTGTCGTGTCACTGATGGTAAGTCTGAAGTTTTGTGGTTGTGCTTCTCAGAGCAACTCTCCTCTCTGCCTCTCCTTGCCTCCCACCCAAAAAATAGACCCCAAAGCAATGGCAGTAACATCCCCTACTGAGGAAGTATTTTGTGCAGTCACAGGGGAAGTAAAGACAACGTCAGCTGTCAAATCTTATGACAGCTATGTGATTCTTGTAGGAAATGAATTTAAAAGAGAACTCAAGTCATGGGACAATCGGTCTGTTGCTTATTTGTGTTGATAGCAATGCCTGGAATACAGGAATAAACTGATAAAAAGTTTTTTGTAACAGTGCAAATGTTTCAGGCACTGTGCCAGGTTTCCAAGAACTTAATAACAGTGCTGTCTCCTGAACTGCAAAGGCTCATTTCTGTCTGTAGTGCCGCAGCACTGAGGGCCTGGAGCAGGTCTATGGACTTCACCAGAAATGTCCCTTCTCACTGTGAATGGTTATGTCCAAAACCTGCTGGAGTGAGCAGTGCTTCCATCGGAGCAAGCTCTGCTCTTTTTTTTTTCTTTAAAAAAAAAAAAATTATCTCCTGGAATCTTTGATAAAGCTGTTGGTTCTGACACTCATGCCTGACTATTTTTTCCTCCCATGTTAGGCACATTACAAAATAAACCCCTGCTGACGTGGAAATCATATAAACAGAATCCTGAGAGGGTTTTCTCCAGAGCTGTCCTTTGCAGTTGCTGTTCCCTCTGTGCTGAGTACCAAGAGACTCTAGGAGAAGCACACAACTAATTTGAGTCCCTTTAGTTCAAGGTGGTGTAAGTCACAGTGAGAAGTGTTTTAAAAACTCTGAAGCCCTGTAGAAACTGTGTGGGTGTGTGTTTGTGTCCTGCCCTCTCTTTTTCCGTTGTTTAATGGTCCTACTTCTTAAGCTGTAAGGTGGTGTGGTCACTATTCAAAGTATGAAGTGGCCCATGTATCAAAAGTACTGAACTATGTCAGTCACCAGTGAGTGGGGTGCAGCATCCTAAAATATGCAGGTAAAGTGTTTACCTGGCAAAGTTCAGAATAGCTTCCTCTGCTTTGCTTGGGTTTTGGCAGGAGTACAGTAGAATGAGTTTGCTGGTTCTCCCTAAACACTTTCCTATATAGCTTGCATGAGAGAAGCAAAAAGCTGCCTTAGAAATGTCTTGAATACTGAAAACACTCTTATTCTTCTAATTAGTTCATAAACCTCGTCTCGAGTGGTAGGTAGCACTCTATCTGGTAGTTAAAAAGGAGGAAAAAAAAATGTTTACTCCTTCACTACTTTCTGTTCTTCCTTTCATCAGGATAAAATAGTGTGTTTTATTTTATGCAGGAGTAATTTCCTGGTGCGGGGGGGAATGCATATTTTAAGGCTATTCTGTGGTTTTGCTTAATGGCCACGGGGAGTACAGCTGTTTTCTGGTCCCTAATCAAAATCACTTGTCGGGAGGACGCCTGGTGGACAACGGCGGAGATGCAGGGAGGGTCACTAAAAGATTGTGCCGGTCTGCAGCTACTTGGGAGGGGGAAACACGGTGGGCATGGGCGTATTGTAGAGAAACTTTCCTTCCTCCTGAAGGCAAGGCCTGTGCGTGAAGTCTTCAGGAAAGCCCTAGACTTCCCAGGCTCATCTTTTGAAGAGAAGTGGGTGGCAGTCTGGTTTCTCTGTCAACTGTAAACACCTCACAGCTACAGATCACTGCTGTCCAAAGCCAGCAAGAGTGTCTTTATTCTTGAATCACTTCAGTCAGTTTCATTGTTTCATTTTACAGTTACCAAAAGTTACAATCTTCAGATAACACTTACAGAATATTCAGGATTTTCTCTCTGACTGCAGCTCAGGGTGTTTGCTGGCCAGAGTTCCCACCACGCCAGGAGAGGTGGTGTTCATATTGAGGCTGACAGTTTAGGAAAGGAGCTCTGGAAGGGCCAAACAAAGGTGGGAGTGGTGGGGAGGTGGGAGGTCACCTGAACTTTTTGTCTCAACAAGAGTTGCTTTGTGTTTTGCCTTTGAGGCTGAGTGGGGTGATAAGAGCAGACAAGCAAAGAAACATTCAGAGAACTGTATACAGCTTTACCTGGTGCTTCTCTGTGTTGTACCAATGAACTTCCATCCCTGAATACCCTTCTTTGCTCGACTGTTCCTGTTCCCAACCCCTCCTCTGCCCTCTTCTTTCAGTGTATGTGTCCCCTCCCTTCCTTTTAGTAATCCTCTTGTAGCCTTTCTGTTTCTTTTTGTCTTCTCCCCTCCCCAGTATGGAAAGGATATCACCTCTGCTACTCTGTTTTTATTTTCTTGTGTCCTTGCCCATAGTCCTTGTGTCTTGTCTTGTTTGTTGCAAGTTCCTGAAGGTCCTCTATTTGTCCACTCAACACTTAGCATGGTGAAGCCTTGCTCTTTGGCCTTTAAAATGCTCTTGTAATAAATACAATATACAGTAGGAGTTTTGTCTGTCTTGCACCTGTATTCATCAATGAGAGTTTGCTGCTGTAATTTCTTTGCCAGTCAAAACTGTGGTTTGCTCCATGGCACTTATTGTTTCTCACTTATGAATTTTTATTCAGCTTTGAATGTGAATGCTGTCTCTGAAAAGTTGCTATAAAGTTAAAAAAACAAGTAAACAACAACAACAACAAAAAACCCCAAACAAAATAAACCCCAAAAAGTGAGAAGGGAGATACAGGGGAAGGAAAGTATCTAAGTATCTAGTTGTTTTGAGACTTGATTTCAATTAAAAACCAAAACCAAACAAAACCAACACAGCACACCTGTTCAAGCAGGCCTTATTTAAAGAGCTGAGACTAAGTAGGTAGTATATTTTCCCCTTGTACCATAGCTGTTCTGGTTGAAACACCCAGGTTTCACTACCTTGCTGCCTGCTGATTTTATTAGTTATGTAGTGACTGGTATGCTCTTGCAACTTTGTTTGCTGCTGAGCGACTTGCAGAGCAAGACAGGAGCTGCTGCTGCCAACAGTTACAGATGGCTGGAAAAAGAAAATTGCATTCTGAATTTAATATTAACTCATTTCCGACTTTATTATCAAAAATCAGAGTGAGTAAGAAATAAAGTCGTCATCATTGTCTCTCTCTTTATTTTGTAGTTTTGCCAATTTGAGAATTCACCCTCATGGATTAGTGTTGGTGGATCTGCAGAGCTACAATGATCATACGAAAGGAAGAGAGGAAGTTGATCAGGTATGAGTGATGCTTATCTTGCTAGGCTTATCAAACTGCATGGGGAGTCCCTTCTTTTCATCAGGTCTACCAAAGTATATCTTAGTAAAAGACTTTTAAATATCGAAGTTAGTTCAAACCTGAGTGCTTACAGATGAGGAGTAATAACACTTATTGTAGTTGCATACACATAGGAGTGAACATGCACGCATGCGCGCGCTGTCTCTTTTGCATGTCCTGGGCCTCATGTTCTTTGCTGTAAAAGTTGTAAAGACATAGCAGCCTTGGTTAGGGCTCAGGTCTCTTCAGGCAGGGCAGTGAGGGAGAAGTGATGCTCAACCTGCCTGGTGTATTAGTGTAGGACCTTTTTTCCTTCTCTAATCTGAGAGATGGGGAGCCTCTGTACTGAAATTTTTTCCCCATGGAGAAAAATAATTCTATCTTCCCTGTTATGAAGGCTCCAGAAATTGGATGTTGCAAGGGAATAGGCCACTGCTTTGGTGGGAATGAAACCTTACTGTGTTCTCATGTTCCCTCTTTGGCTGTGCCTGAAAGTCTGGCTATGTTATCCTGGAGGAGAGCTAAACACAGTGATGACAGCTGCTACAATATTCACATTCTTGCTAGTAATGAGGCTAAGGTGACCAGCTAGTTATTCATCAGCTTCTAATGTTACATTTCAAAGCCTTTTAGTGCAGGTGCTACTTTTTATTGCTTTCCAAGTTGCCTAATTTAACAGATATTTTACATTAAGTGATTACCTATAAATTCCACCTCTCTTGTTTGCTATTTTTTCAGCTTCTAAACAAAGTAGAAGAAAGAATGAAAGAATTTTTTCATGGTAATATAAAAAGGGTGAAACGGTAAGTTCATATATCTACTTCTGTATGTGGCTTGTCTGCATAGTTGCTAAAGATAATAAGCAAATTATGCTTTGCTGTACTGCAGTGAATAGCCTGGAGTATGAATTTATGGATGTGTGTTTTCCCCAATATTTTAAAATTGTTTTATTGCAGAATTGAAGATACTGTGAGGTTTGTCATTTTGTTAAGCTTCATCTTCAATATTGTTACTTTGGACAAGGATTATTTCTTTAATTTGCTGCAATGGTTGCATGAAGTGGTGGGAGAAAATGCAACCCGGAAGCAAGAGCAGACTGCTCTGGAAGGGCTGGGGAGCCAGTGGTGGCA
The DNA here is from genome assembly GCF_047370975.1 of Nipponia nippon. Lineage (NCBI taxonomy): Eukaryota > Metazoa > Chordata > Aves > Pelecaniformes > Threskiornithidae > Nipponia > Nipponia nippon. Next base: position 45,342,373 of record NW_028262336.1, on the reverse strand, counting down.
GGGGGATAGGCCAAGGCATGAACCCTACCCTCCGGGCCACATCCCACAGCTTGTGGGCAAGGCAAGCAGGGCTGGTGATGGTGACCAGGGTCAGCCCCAGGCTGGGCTGTAGTACTGAGGCAGCTCTGAGACCAGACTGGGTTGCTGAGGATCACTGAAAGACTTGGGCAGGGACCGGGGGCAAGGGCTGGAGCTAAAATGAAGCTCAAGCCCATGGAGGAGGGCTTGACAAGATTTCCTGTGTCTTTCTCTCACAGCTGTGCCCCTGCTGTGCCTCGTGGTGCTGGCCTTGGGCATGTATGACAAAAACTCCGTGGGAACCTGTGTGCTTAGGGCCCTGCCAAGGAGATAGAAATGTTTTGTAGCAAAATTTTTGAATATAGCTGAAGGAGGGAGGCTTTGCAAGCCTTCTGTCATTTTGGTTTACTTAAATACAAGGTTATATATTAAACTGTAGGGATGCTAATTGTGGTTCATTGCCTGCTGCTGAAACAGCATGCATGCTGGAGCTCCCCAAGGGTCTGGAAGGACACAGCTCATGCTGCTGTCTTCCTGGCAGCTGTCTGGCAGTGACTGGTACCTGGAAGCCAGGGAGCACTTACTGCAGGTATGCACTTACTGGAAGATGCAGTGGGTGCTTTAAAGAACTTAGAAGTGGAAATGGTTTAAGAAAAGTAAAGCAGTGTAAAATCAACAAGATTCAGTAAAACCAAGGAGCGAACTACAAAATGGGAAAACAGCTAAGCAGTACTATAGCAGAAAGTAGTCTGGAGGCTATATAAGACCACAAGTAAAATGGTAGTGATTTGAAAAGTGATGTAATTCTTTGAATATTGGTTTTTTTTGTGTTTAACAGTTGTATGTAAAACACGGAGGTAGTTACCTTGCTTTGCTCTGTTGTGGTAAAGCCTCACCTGACACACAGTGTGCAAATGTAGATAATCTTGTGTATGTGTATATGGGGGTGAAGCACTCTCTGAGGATATTTTAATACTGAAATATGTTATTGGGAGTTTGTGGAATCCCTATGATAGGAACTTGTTAAAAATGGGTCAGGAAAAAGTCTGCCTGAAGTCATCTAGATTAATTTATAGGAAGATGAACCTCTTAGAACAGTGGATCTGGCATGGATCTTGTCACACACCCCTCAACTCTTTTATCTTTTTTTTTAATTTGCTTTGCATCCTTCTGGTGTGAGCTTCACACATGCAGCTCCATTAGAATTAATGCTGCTGGAAAAGTTGTTTCTGCCTTTTTGTTGTCCTGACACAGTGAATCAATGTTCTTGCTCTCACCGTGTGCTGCCATCTTGCGGCTCACTGAGGGTAGAAAGTATTTCTGAAATGTTCATTGAGAATCACTAGTGCATTTAGAAGCAGCTTGTCTATGTCTGGTCTTCTGCTACATCCTCCTCTGGAAAAAAAATAAAATCAACCTTAACTCTCTGAAGTGTGTGTGGGAAATCTGATTAATTCTGTGCCTGCACATTTTGCTTAAAATGGAATGCAATAATTTGGATCATTCACTGCCATTTCAAATATAGTTTGTCCTTACAGGTGAAATACTGATTTGAACCAAGATACTTCTATATGGAATAAAAAAACCCAACCAAACAAAAAAAACCACAACCAAACAACAAAACCAAAACAATCTATGCAGATGCTTGAACCACTTTTAAAAAATAATGCACACTGTCAAGGATTGTGCTTATACGCTGCAGGGTGACCTGGCTCAGTTTGAAACACTATAATAGTATACTTTTTGTGTTTGTTTATGTATTTAAAATGTCTCTCAGTACAACTGTAGAAGGGTTACTAAATCTAAAGTCAACTAATCTAAAATCAACTAATCTCAAAGAAATGGCATTCTTAGCTGAGCTGAAGGTGGGAAGAGGTTTTGTCGTGGCTATTTTTGTCTGCATTCTGCTTTTGTTTTATATCCGTTTCTAGTCATGAGCTGATTCTTCTGTGGAGGCTGGTATGTTATATAAATCCCGTCTCTTAGGGTAGAGAGAGATTCACGTGCACATTGTAGAAGTTATATGTAACAAAAAACATTTGTATTTCATCTGTGCCTTAGCAAGTTATGTATATTTAACCTGTGGGTGATAGGTTTCTTATGTCTGAGTGTTAAATCTTGCAAGTTTTCTTAGATCCCTCTTGTAAATATTATTTATTATGGTGAATCCACAAAATGTTTAGAGGGAATTTTTTTAAAAAACAAACATTCTCAAATATTTTGTAATTTCTTTTCTTATTTCTTTCTAGATTGCCAGCCATTTTGAGAGGAGGTGTCATTGATAGATACTGGCCCACAGCTGATGGGCGCCTGGTGGAGTACGACATAGATGAAGTTGTTTATGATGAAGATTCACCTTTTCAGAATATTAAAATTCTGCATTCGAAACAGTTTGGGAATATTCTTATCCTCAGTGGCGATGTTAGTAAGTATCATCTCATTTGAGGATCTTTTGTGTGAAATTGTAGAAAGTGTTGTTTTCTATCTTGCTGTGGCAAAGTTTTGATAGATTACTAACAGTTATGGTTCTGATGCTGGAAGCTAAATATATGTATGTGCACATACATGTGCTCCTGCATTTAAAGTATTTTAATCAGAAAGGCTGACCAATGCAAAATCTAGAGTACAAAAAAAGATTTCTTCTTTTTCCAAAGTGGTCATCTTTGCTGTGGAACATGGCCCAGAAGAATAGAAGTCAGAGTGCTTTCTAGCAGAGCTTACTCTACTCCTTTCATATGAGCTTTTACCTGTTTGTTGCAAGTCCAGCCTCTTGGGGGCTTTTCTTTGACAGTCAAACAAGCTACTTTGTTAGTCTTCAAAATGCAGTGGAATTCTGAAGAAATATGAGGAAATAGGGGCTGGTAGGTATGTGTGGATAATCCTGCTGCTCCTTCATTCTCTAAGGGAATTACAGCTGTCCTGTGTCTCATCAAGCAGGTATCTTAAACCATTTAGTTGCTTTGTTGGTGAACATCTTTTGACTCTGTCGTCTTCAAATTGCTCAGTTGAACTCTTAAGTTAATCAGAAGAGTGACCCAGCCTTTATGGGAGGGTCTTTATATGTGGTACTCTGTGCCTGCTGATCTTTGTAGTTTTGAAAGTGAACGTGGGAGAAGATGGGCTACTGTTCTTTTAAGCTGGATAAGAATGCTGTTTGCTAGGCGTCACGGAGTATGCTTTATAAAATGTCTCAGGACTTATGTTGAAAAGTACTGACTGAGGTAAATGAGGGATATTGCTGTCTAGGGCTAGAATACCCAATTTCAGTCTAATGGCAGAGTAATTAAGAAATTTGACTATAGCTTTTTGAAATTGCCAGAAATACCTCTAACCATCCAGTTAGCTCTCTACAACTGTCAGGGGGACTTCTGTGCAGATGGCAGCTGAAAAGTGTTGCTATTGAATTCATTAGCAAGGTATTTTCTAATTCAGTTAGAATTGTATTTGAAATCACCAAATTAGGTATTCCATACTTCTAGCCAGAAACTTTCATCAGAGCTTCATACGGAGATGAGGTTTTGTTTGAACGTTGTCACAATGTGCCTCATAGAAAGGGAAGTATGCCATTACTTACTTACCTTCCATGGGATTTTAAAGTACTGCTTTGTGTCATTTTGATATTGTGCACTTATAAGTGAAGTGCTGATTACCAGGCAGAATGATAGGATATGCTATGATGTGCTGCTGCACAAAGCTTTGCCCTTGTATCTCCGAGCTGTTATTACAGGTTAGGAATGTTATTGCCTGCTTTGAAGCTAATGGTGAACAAGTCAGCAGAAGGCATGCTTCAGGATCCTTCAGCAGTTAGGTGTTAACAGTCAGACTTATGCTTCTGTGCAGGGATCCACTGGTATGCATCTAGGTTGCTCTTTTTAGTTGGGGTCCAGAGTGCTTTCAAAAATCTCCTGATTTTTCTCTTGCAGCACTAGTCTGAGGTAAAAACCCACTGAAGTATCAAGTGTGGACGTCAAGTCTTGCATACTGACAGTTTTGCTCTACAACTTTGCTTCTCTTGGCACACAGTACTTCCTAATGCTGAGGTAGCCATTGGGGTTTGTATTGAGAACTAGAGAAATCCTGTGTGGGGTTATGAGGAGGATTTCATTAGCTTTGGTGAATCACCAGCCTCCTGTTACCTAGACTGAGAGCTAGGTTGTTTCTGTAGATGTTCTTGCTTTGGTCTGTGTTACATTGCCTTTGGATTAATATCCATTCATGAGAAGAATTAAACCCTTCCTTTTCCTTCCGTTCAGATCTGGCAGAAAGTGACCTGGCATATACTAAAGCCATAATGGGCAGTGGAAAGGAAGACTACACTGGGAAAGAAGTGCTAATCCTAGGAGGTGGTGATGGAGGTATACTATATGAGATAGTCAAACTGAAACCAAAGATGGTTACTATGGTAGAGATATCCTTTGACAAATGACTGATCATTCGTTTCAGTGTTTTTCAGCCTGCATTTTCTGTTGATGTCTTAGCATTGAGCACAATTTAACTATCAGGTTCTGATTTGCGTGAGGAGATAGGGTCTAAAATGAAATTTCTTTTTGTCAGCTTAGAGAGACCCAGTGACTACATATTTGTGCATCATTATTGTAGCATGTGCTTTCAAGTTCCCAATCCATGCTATAATTCTTGAGTAGCAATTTACGTAGAACTGGAAAGGAACACTTCTGTCATCAGACTGATGTCTTCTCTGGTAACAGAAGACAGGTTTGTCAAGTCTGCGGTTTGGGCTGAGTTCTGCTGCCTTGGGTTCTTCTGTTTTTCTAAAGAAAGCTATTGAAAAAATCCCTAGAAGCAAAAGAGTTTAATCAATAGGAATGTCAGGACTTGGTGAATTGTGTTGGTGGCAGAATGACCAACTCTTGCCCTGCCTTAAAAATACTGACACAAATAGCTTTCAATATTCTGTAGTCAAATAGTTTGTAATGTAAACCACTGTTAGCCATATGAAATGTTGATCATCCTAGGCTTTGGGATCCCCTTGCTAGAAACTAAAAATAATTGTTTTAAAAATGTAGGTTAAAGTCTTAACCTAGTTTAGCTTTATGAGGTTTTTAAGTACACTATCCTGTTGTTCACATTTCAAGCTTTCACAGTAATGGTAACCTAAGGTATGAGAAATGCTGGTTAAAAACAAAAATAAGCACTTCCTAAACCTCTAACTGAATCTGGAGGTGAATACATAAGGTTGGCTACTGCAATATGTATTCCAAGATACACATCTCACTGTTCCTTTGTGAATGTCACCTTTTTGAGAATTTCTTTCTGAAGAAATAGAAACTGTTACCTGTATTTCTGGAACATAGAATGCCTTAACCAGCTTCAAACATTGACCAAATGGTGATCGACGGGTGTAAAAAATACATGCGTAAAACATGCGGAGATGTCTTAGACAATCTGAAAGGAGAGTGCTATCAGGTAACTTTTTGGTTTTCTTCCCTTAGAAGTAATATTTCAAATACAGTTATACCTAGCCTGGAAGACTTCTATGGCAGAGTTTTGGGGAAGAGTCTTCTGATTTTTCTTAATTTTGGGAAGGATGTTTTTCCTTTTTATGACACTTCTAAATTTTAATATCTGGCACTGGGGTTTGTGTTGGAAGTATAAATTAGTGTCAAAATATTTTAAGTCTCCATCTTCAAACTCTTTTTAAAATAATTACATATAGCTTTTAAGGAATGTGAAATAGGAGAAAGCTTATTGCCATAGCTTACAAGTAAAGAGGAAATAGCAGTAAGGATGCAGTGCTGAACATCATTCCTTAAATTGACAAAAAGATAGAAGAAACCTGTATTTAAGTTAGCTGTCCTATACTGTTGAGAATATCAGAATTTGTAGTACACATTTCATTTTAAAATTATTTTTAATTTGTAGGCAAAATCTCTTACCATTACACTGGTAGTATATTAAAAATCTAAAAAAAAGGCATTTAAAAAGAAAAAATTAATGTATCCCTGCAGTTAAGGTCTTTATGTGCTGCATCTGACAGACCTTACAAACTAGCCCAGGTGTAATCTGACATCTTCACTGGAAACCTTTTCTTTCTGTTTTCATTACTGCTCCTTAAGGCTCTCACAGATACTAGTTTACAAGTATAACCTAAAAAAAGCATGCAAAAAATTAGACACATGTGACTTTGAGTCAGTGGCCCTTCATACAAATACCTTATTTTACTCTTTATGTTGGGGGACTGCTAGCTGTTGTTACCATTTGGTAGGTAGAACAGTGGTCACTTAGCAATCAGTGACAGCTAGGAAATTCAGTCCTGTAGTGCCTATGTCATCATTGTCATAATTCCTACAACTGTTACTCCTTTTTATATGATGTGAAAAGTTGAAAATGGAGCCTAAATTAACTGCATATTTAATTTTGTACTTTCCCCTCCTCTTAATTTCTATGAATCTGCATTCGTTCCTCTTGCCTGGTCAGTTTTAGGGTATTTTGAGGACTAGCTACAGTATTTCATTCTTATAGGTTCTAATTGAAGACTGTATTCCTGTACTGAAGAGGTACGCCAAAGAAGGAAGGATGTTTGATTATGTAATTAATGATCTGACGGCTGTTCCAATCTCCACATCTCCAGAAGAAGGTTAATCTTCTAACTTATTTTCCTAAACTGAGGAATTACCATGTTTCTGCTCCTCTGCTGCATAATAGTTGGCAGTTGCAACAAAAATACTTTGATTCTTGCCTTTTTAATAGCAAATCTGTAAGGCAAAGAATGATAGTAACACATCTGTTCTCTTTGAATTTTTCTTGAATGTTAGGAAAAATTAGCAAGTGCCTAGGACTTTTTTAAACTGTGCTCTTATTCCAGAATAATATGAACTCACGTAATTCTTGAGAAAGTATTTGGGGAGTTCACACTCCAGTAAATTTTCCCCGCCTCTGATTTCTTGGAAATGTGGAAAATTATTGTGTAGAAAAACAGATACTTCCACCATTGCCATTGTGTATGGGTTGTGTGTGGGTTTTTTAATTTTTTTTTGTTGGTTTGTTATGTTTTTTGTTTTGTTTTTAAAGGTATAGGATAGCTACTTTTTAAACAGTAGATATGTTGCAAGTCTTGAATTTCTAATAGTGAACAAGCCAGTAATGTGCTGTTCTGGTTTTAAATCATACTCTGTATGCAGATTCCACATGGGAATTTCTGCGGTTGATTCTTGACCTCTCAATGAAAGTCCTCAAACAAGATGGAAAATACTTCACACAGGTATGATATTGGGATGTAAAAAAGTATTGCTGTATATGTATTGCAATCTATATCTTTCAGGTTAAAAAAAAAGGAAGAGGACAAAACCAAACCAACTAAATAAAAATCTGCTAGCAAGCTGGTTTTCTCCTTTTAACGATGCATTAGGGATTTTTGCATGAAACTTGGGCTTTGCTAACTGACATGTCTCTTTTTCATTATTTCAGCTGAATTTGTAGTGCTTGTGTCTTGAAATTTAAAAGCATAATTTCAAGAATCAGCTAGGCATACTACAGAATATTTTAGCTGGAAGCAGTTCTTGGAGAAGCAGAACAGATGTACTTTATAAACGGATACATGGTTTTTAAGCTAATGTCTCCAGTTGTAGAGTGTAAGACATGAAAATTTGTCATCCATAAAGGTGTAAGAATTTGACATAGGTGTAATGGGATGAGAAAATTAGTCATTTGGGAGTAAATACTCTCTTTTTGCTTGCTCTCAACTCCTAATGCAAGTCACTGGTTTGGCTTCTGCAAAATGGATTTTGAACATTTGAATGTTTGCTACAATGCTTGGCATTTTCTGAAGTATTTTGTATGGTCATAAATAAGATTTTGTCCTTGTGTATGAAGTTCTTAATGCAACTCTATTTAAAAATAAATAATTTAAGATTTGTATACTTGCTACAGTACAGCTACCTCATGGATAATATAAATGTGGTATAGCTTTCATCTAAAGATACTTTATGTATGCAATCCCGAATTCGGAATGCCACAGAGCTGCATGCAATTTTACAAAAACGTGACAAGACCCAGCAGACGGTTGAGTGAAGTATAAGTCTCTGAAGCTGTATTTCTTTTGTCATGCCCATACCTTAATAGTCTTCTGATGTGTGGAGCATTTAAGTACAACATTTTGAAATAAACTTGTTAAGCTCTGAAGTAGCCTAGCTAAATTTATGTGTTTGAACTCTATTCCTATCAGCATAGAGTTTGAGGTGTGTAAAGGACCTGGTTTACTGTAAAATTGGACAGGTTTATAAAGAAATGCAAAACTCGTAGAATGAGGGCTTTTGGCAACTTTAATGTTCTGCTTTATTTTAAAATGCTGTGGTTGCATGGGCAAGATAAATTATCTTGTGGTTGAAATGTAAGATATGACTAATATGGTTGTATCACACTGTAAATCTTAATGGCTTTTCTATTCTGTTAATAGTGGAAATATTTATGGCAGACTTTGATATTGAAAGGATACTACATCTTTTTGGACAGAGCAAGCATTTGTGTTGCAGTTGTTTTAACATACACAGTGAGACTAGCTGACTTTATTAGAACGTATGTAACTGTATGTCTGTGGACAGGTATCTGTCAGACTCTGCAGAAGGACCCTGGGATGAAGCTTGTGCTGAAAGCTGGAGTGATGGGTGTGCTGCAGCCAGGGTACAGGGAGGTTGTTTTGTGTCAGCTGAAGCCAATAGAGGTTGAGGCTGGTGCAGCCCAGCTGCCTGTCCTGTCCTGATGGGAGGAGATAACTCGGCTTTCCAGCATCTCTGCTTGGAACAGGAAGAAAGGAACCGGCCCTGGCGGGTTTAAGCCATAGTGAAACTGTGCAATATCAGTTTCACAGTCCCAAAGCAACAAGGTGGGGACAGGGCAGGATGGGAAAGAAGCAGTATTAAAATTGAAGTGCCTTGAATTTGGACTTGTGGCTAACTGGTAGCCAGTGAAAGGGCTGGAGTATAGAAGCAGTGTACTCTGGCAACTTGTCTTCTGAGGGTGCTGAAAAAAAGAAAAATGATATTGCAGCAAACAGCTACCAGAGCTTTTGATACACCTACTGATAAACTGTCCAGCCCATTTGATGGTCCTTGTAGCCTCTTCCCAGTTGGGCCTGATTTAAAAAGAAAAACAAACAGAAAACCCCTTAGAAAACTCAGTAGTCTGACCATAGGAAGAACAGACTTCTAGGGGTGCTGTAAATAAAATCAGCTGTCTATAACTGTCTTTAAATTAGCTTTTGAATTAAACTGATTGAAGCTGGATATCCAAAGGATTGGGTTAGACTATGGACAGAAGTTCAAACATGACCACTACTGGCTTTGGTAGCTGAGCTTAGTCACGCACTGGGAACTCATAAATGGTTTGGAATGCTCTGATGTGTTAGCTGTTAAATGCCAGGGGTTTTTAGCTCTGTGTATTAAAGTTGGAAATTTAAGTTACTTTTGTTCCAACTGTCTACTTCCAGGATACTTATCTTAGGTAGCAGGCTGTGCTTTACTTGCTGAAGGAATCGCATACCTTTTAAAGCAGTTGTGGTTCTAAAATCCAGGACTTTGTGTGCCCCACCCCCAGGCTTTCTTGAAGTGTGGTTTGGTTCTCTAAAACATTAAATGTGTTAAATATCATCAAGAAAAGCAACTGGGGATTGTCCACCTATTTGTTAGAGCCTGACCTTTGCTATGATGAGGAAATATCTCATAGGAAAGATGCTGCAAAAGTCATTGTCCTGTTGGCTCCTGGCCAGTAGCTGTAGTTGCTTCTTCTGCCTTGGCATTATGTTGTACTAATGTTCGAAACTTCTGTCCTCTGTAGTTTGTAGCCTGTCCTCTGATGGTTCTGCTTGCAGGGGTTACCTTGTGCGTCTTGTTAGAATGTCATTTATTTCAATGCTCAAGAAATGCTTTACCCCAAAGTGGAATTCTGTTCACAGAATGCCAGCCTTTCATATACTGTATTGCTGCCTGACTCTAAGTGCCACTGCTGGGAAAAATAAATGGAAATGCTCATCACCTCTTCATGAGCTCTGCACAACTTCTGGAAAATGTTCTCTTCAGCACATGAGTTCTCAGCAGCAGGGTCTAGAGCTGCCTAACTCCAGATATAATTTATCTGAGATGATCAAAAGAATTATTTTTTTTTTGGCATGCTGCTCTAACGCACCTGGTTGTTGCCTCGGGATGCCGTGGTGATCTGCAGTCTCCAAATGCCAATGCAGAATATGCTTTCACCACTAGGTGGAGACTGATAACTAATATTGCCTAGAAGTTTATTAACATTTATAGAGAGATTCTGCCTGTGAAAGGTTTTTCAGACTATTTATTCATATTCCTAGGGGATGCAAGAACATATGTAGCCAATTTTAGGATGAAGGAGGGACTTTTTGCTTGTTTGAGCTCTGGAAAGATAGAAAGGGCAGTTTATGGATCTTAATCTCTACTGCTGTAAGTCTGTGCTTAAGTATATCAGGGGAAAACGCCTCCATACTTGCTCTATGCATCCACAAATAGTAATCACAATGAGAACAAAAGCTTACTTGTACGGGTATAGCGGCCTTGCTTTTCACGTCCTTGCTTTTTGAGCTGCATCATCCATATTGAGAGTCTTGCAGCCTACATAGGACATAGAGGCGAGCTTTAGGGCCCTTAGCCTGCAGAACTTGCAGCCCTGTCTGTAAGTTTAAGACTTGAGGCTTGTTTGTGAAAACTTATTGTTTAACATATGCTCACTAGTCTGATGCTTAAGGGTCATATGGCTTGCTATATTTCTATTCTTCCTTCTCCTTCTGAAGCTGCTGCTTTGAAGTGTTCAGTGATGTAATATGGCTCCGGGTCTGTGAGGTGCTCAGCATTACAGGTGAAGGTTCCCAACCGTCACAGGGGAGCGAAGTGGGAGTCAGTGAGGATGTAAGAACTTGGCGTATCCCAAGGTCTGGTTTCATCTCTAATGGACCCTCCCAGTGACTTGTTTCTGAACATGTTGTTAAGTGTGTTTATGCTGTTGGACCTTCTAAAAGCCAGTATGATTTTTAGATTGCCCAAGTGATTTTTTTTTCAATTTCAGTGGAGTATGTGTACTTGTAGATACTTGTGTGACATGTTTGTATGTTTTTTCTGAACCATCACCATCCCGTGCCTTCCAAGTGGCACATGAGGATTGTCCCAACATGTGTGAAACTATGCCCTGTAAGATGCAGAGACTGATTGTAAGGTTGTCTCAGTGTGTCAGTGGATTACATGTAGCTAGGAAAATGCCTTTTTCTGTGCTAAGTTTTTGCTCTGGTGCTCTAATCCTTTGAGGTTGAGCAGGCTATCGTTTTCAGCCTGTTTATGAAGTGGAACCTTTGAACAGGAATTTGCTCCTTCCTAGTCTAGGTCATCCAACCCAGGCAGGATAGAAACCGTCTCAGACCACTCACAGGTTTGGGTTCCAGTAAACAGCACTAACCACTGGTGCGAGGGATCAGATGTCTCCCACATGCACATGCAGCCCTTCACTAAGCTGTTGCTTCCTGGCCGCTCTCTTAACACAGCGTGGCCCTGCCCTCTAAATGTCCAGACCACTGTGATGTTGCTCCATAGTTACACTCCTTTTTTTGGCTGCCGTGTGGGTTTTCTAATTAGCACTTCCAAAGAGAGAGCAGGGTTCTCCTTGACTGCAACGTGAAAGGAGGCTGGAAGAACGGAGGCATGTCCCTGGGTGAGCCTGTGTGATTTCTTGGCAGTTTGGGAGTCTTTAAAGGACAGGCATTTAATTTCCTGGTGTTATCGAGAGTTGAGTTTTAAATTAATTGATTGTTTGGCCTGCGGAGATACCTTCATTCAGGTTTGCCTCCATTATCTCCTTAAAAACCATCCCTGTCACCCAAACCTCAAGACTAGCTTTTAGGTGTTTCATGCTCTATGTATCGTTGCTTCTTACTCACTCTGAAGTGAGGAAAGAAAAAACCCCAACCTTGGCCATCTTCAACTCCAGCATTTGTCATTACAAAATAAAAATAGAAAAACATGTTAAATTAAAAATAAAAATTAAACTTCTCTAGTATACTGTCACAGACAGCGATGCCCAGTAGCAATGACATGTAGGGTAAGACATGAAGGAATGACGTGTAAGAAATGGGCAAGTATGGAAAAGGACCTTTTCATCTGCTTTCAAGTCACTAGTTTACTTTCTAAGGTTGGATGAAGCATAATGGCCTAAATAGAGCCTATAACCAGTTGATGGACACATCCCCTTTATAGGTGGGTAAAGTTAACTGGAATATACAGGGTTCATTTAAACAAATTATTTTTTTACTACTTATTTTAAGGAATGTTTTTTTATTGTCTGCCTGGAACTGTATTTATTATGTAAATTTGTTGTGCTGTAGAAACCTGAAAACTAAAGCTATGGTACTACAGAATGTATGCCTTCTGAAAGCCCAGACTTGGTGGTGGGAGATGGGTGTGAGCTGTCCAAGCGTGTGCAAGCACTGAGCAGACTCAGAATGCAAAGGCTGTGAAACAGTTCAGGAATTGTCAGTCTTAAACAAGCTCATATAAATACAGATTGGTTAATCTCAAAGTTTAAAACTGCCTCAAATACTTTCATGTCAGAGAGATGCTTGTTAAGGAGGAAAAAAAAATTTCAGCATTCCTCTATTTCTTCTCTGTCAAATTGTTTGACATGGAACAAAGATTAAGTAAGGGGGGTGGGGGGGTGGGTGGGCAGAGGAGTTTGGTAGGGCTTTTGTATATGTTGGAAAATTGACTGAACAGTGTGGGAGAAAAAAGAAAGTCTGATTTTGCTTATTTCCCTTTGAAAAAGTATAATTGGTGAGTCATCAGCTTTAAACCTTATTAAATACTGTTCAGTATTAGTTACTGTTTGAGTTTATGGTGGCTGTTCAGAACAAAAAATGTATTGCTCTACCGCATAACTATTTTCATTAGGTGGGGTGAGTTAAAATGAACACAAGTTATTGGACTGATCACCGTACTGCATTCTGGGCTTGGTTCCCTGTGTCATATTTTAGTGATATAAGAACATCTAAGTGTGATTGACATCTTTATCAACGCTGTAGTTTTGGCTGATAAAGCTGGTCACCTCTTGCAGAAGGGTGGTAATAGTGATTTTTCAATAACTTTTCTCTTTATTGAAATAAGTTCATCTAAGTTTTTTTGTAGGTTTGATTTTTGGAATTCCTAGCTTTTTGTTAAGTAAAGCCAAATAACTACAAAAAACTGTAACTGTACAGAGCTATAAAATCCTGTGGTGTGTCTCCAGAAGGAGAGGTTAATAGAACAGCCAGGTGGGATGTCTGAGCCTTTAGGTAAGATCTTGATTTGGAGATTGGGGAGTTGTGGGTTTGAAAAGTAAAAATTGCTTATTGGCATGTTTCATTGTTCCTGTAATTTGTTTTCCACACTGTCTGCAGTGATTTGTCTGTTGCTGGAAAAGGGAGAAAGGATGAAGTACTGAAGCGACAGGCTGGGAAACTGTGGATACTCTTACCTCATTGTGTATCCTACTAAACTTACTCCGTAATAGTGGTATGCTCCATAAATTACCTAGCAGTGGTTTCTATTTATGACTCAAATTACACACACAGGTTGTTTTTTAGTTTTCTTATGCATTCAGTCTGATGTTGAAAGAAAATTATATGTTTGGTAAGGGGCGGCTGAACCAAATAACTGCTATAGTCCCCTGGATAATAACAGGTTACTAAACAAGTACTACAATAGTCTGTTCATTGTTGTGCTTTGTGCAGTTGTGCTTAGTTAGTGTTCATCTCTTACCTTTTTACAAACCTCTTGTTTTCTGATACCCAAAACCAAATGTGATATATTCAATATAAAGCATGCCATTTTCCTTTACTAAATAAACACACACACGTTTTTTCGTGGAATATGATGAAAATTATAATGAAACACAGGTTTTATGCAAGTTCTTTTGAAAGAGAGATTTCAAAAATATGATTTTTAAAAGATGCTATGTATAGGATTTTTTAAGTTGAGGTTTTCTTTTCCACTTGTGGAAACTTAAGCACAGTGCAAAAAAAATCATTGAGCATGATGCAAAAAATTCAGAGGAAGAACAGTAGGATGAAGTCTGTGACTGTAAGAGAGCCATAGTTTTTAATTAGATCTAGCTCTTTTTTCTCAGTTGAACCATCTGCATTCTTTCACAGTCAGATGCAAGTTACACACGTTATCTAAGGGCATGAAGGGACAAGGTACCTCATTCAGTAATTGCAAGAAAAAACAAAATTTTGTGTGTGTGCATGTGCAAACGTTTCCAGAAGTCATTCAGAGCAGAGGGAAAATACTGCCATTCCATAGGTAGAGTCTGTTGCTTTAGGCTTTCTTGTTCTTGTCTCTTTCTTGCAAAGTTCAGGGCTTTTAAACATCGAAAGCAGTACTCTGCTCGGAAGTGCTTGTGCTGGAAGGCTTTTGGTCTGTCCAGTCATGAACAGGAAGAGTCATCTAAAAACCAAGAAGCTGGCTGTGTTAGTAAATTACTGTTTCTTCCCTTATTGTTTTTATTTAACTAGACCTTTTTCTGTCTAATGCATGTCCTTGTATCATCGAGACTAATGTTTTTGTGATCTGAGATAAATAGCAAACTTTTGTGCCTCAGGTATCTTGCCATCATTATGTGGGACTTTGGCTTGTATGGTAGGTTACTAGGAACTACGTATTCATTAACATGAAAGTTCCCTTTTTTCTTGTCGTTTTTTGTCATCTGTGGTAAACGTTCCTCCACTAGAAGTGGCAAAATGGGTGGGAAAGCTGAGGATTTTTATGTTGAAAGTAACTCTGGAGAAATGGTAGTTCATGCTTTTCTTTCTACTGATTAGAAATCAGAAAAAGAAAGTAGGCTTTGTGCTAGGTCAAGGTAAAAGACATATATAGTATAAGCTGGTAAACCCAACCATTAGGGAAGGATAGCCACACATGTCTCCTGAAGATGTCTCATCCTGCCCTACATATGACCAGATAGGCACATGCTATATGGTCAGGGTAGATTGATTGTCATTGTATAACTTGCTGTTCATGTGTAGCATGCAGCATGTTTGGGGCCTGTAGGTTGAGCTGAAGGTTCCTTATGAAAGTGGTGGAGGTAGAAGACCACAAATCAATTCATCTGGCTGTCAGTGTGCCAAGGACCATTAACATCTTCTTCTTAACCAGAATCGCAGAATGTCTTGTCTCTATGCTGTGCCACAGCAACATACATTCATATCTGGTGGGTCTTGATTCAGTGTCTCATACTTGGAAAACAAAAGCTGAGTAATTTGTAGACTGTGCAGTGGTGACTATATTCAAATTTACTCCATTTTAAATTAGCGTGCAAATAACTTGTATTTGCCACACTCTTCTTAAGATCATCGTATTTAAGGTCATGAAGTATCAGCTAGTCTACTCTGTTATCTAGGCAAGAAAGGCAAGAAACTTAAGGTTTTTTACTAAAGTTGCACAACTGACTTTTATGGCTTTGGGTAGTTTGTGTTCAGTCTGGTGTTCTGCGGGCTTGCTGTTATCACTAAATCTGGAAATCCATTGTAGATATGGATAGTCACTTTTTTAATTAGAGCTTTCTCTAGATGGGCATCCCAGGTATATGTAACTGCTTGTTAATACTTAGCTTTGGACAAGGTTGTGCTTGTAATTAGGAGTTGGTTTTTGTTTTTTGGTTTTGTTTTGTTTTCTTAATTCATTACCATTTGTAATCCTGGAGATGTTGTTTGTATTCCAACAATGTGTTTGGATAATATTTGTCTGGGAAGGAATACTGTGAGTTCAGTGTGTCTGATACTTCACAGTTGCACTGTTAAAGAAAAATCATCTAAGCACTGATTTTTATTTTGTTCAGAAAAGGATGCTACTAATATTCTTATATGAGGTAAGACATGGGTCGAAGAAAAGTATCGTAGGAGTCACTTTCTTTTCAGAAGTGTTATACACAGAAACTCAAGACAGTGTAGCCTGCAGCCACAGAACTTCTGTGTAATCTGATATGTTTTGTCATATTGCTCTGTGGAAGATTCTGTTTAAAATGAATACGTTCTAGGGTTTTTATAGTGCATTTAAATGTTCTAAGACCTAGGCAATGTTAAATAATTGAGAAAATCTGGATGTTGTAATACTGTTCAGTAATGCATTTAAGCAATCATAAAGAAAATGATTATTGAGTAGATGTTATAGGTAAACAACACATGGTGGTCTGTTTTAACTGGAAGCCCTAATGTAATGGTTGCTTCTGCTAATGAGAAGATAGATAATCCCCCCATAGTTACCCTTTCTTGAAAACATACAAATGGTTGTTTGCTGTAGGCAGAATGAAGACAAGCTGTTCAGTATTTGCCTTGTAAATATTAAATATTAGAAACAGCATGTATCTGGTTCTGAAGTATGTGGGAGCCTTGCATTAATGTCAAAATGTATATATTCATCTGCAATTTTGCTTTGTTTCATTGTAACCAGGACTTTTCTTTTTTCTTCAGGGAAACTGTATCAATCTGACCGATGCCTTGACTTTGTATGAAGAACAGCTTAGCAGGCTTTATTGTCCTGTGGAGTTTTCAAAAGAAACTGTGTGTGTTCCCTCCTACATGGAATTGTATCCTTAAAGACTGAAAAAGAATGGAGAGCATGTATTAATAAACCAAGCAAGCCTAGATTGCTTAGAGGTAATGAACTCAAGTGCGAGAAAGCAGTTCTAATTTAAACACCATTAATGTTTTTTCACGGTAAATGAACTACTGCAGTTTTATTTTGAGGATAATTGCAGGAATTATTTTTTAAAGGTACCATAAATTCAGAGCTCGTGAAATGATCAACACCTTTCAAGATCAGGCTATGTTTTTGTTAGTGTTTTTTGAGTGTTTCCAAGTGTATTGTTTATGTGATGTAGGATGAACTGTATGATGAGGGTAATACTGCCTGGGAGTTCTGGCAAGGCTGTATCTTCTTTTTCTTTTTTTTTCTTTCACAGAAAGCCCCAAACTAACTTCATACAGATTAGCATGATCCAGATCTTTTAAATATTCTCCAACAGGTCTATTCTTGAACATATAGCTCAGACTGGACTTTTAATGAGGGGGGCGGGGGGGGGGGGGAAGTGATTCCTAACAATCATTACAAGTTAGTGTTACTGAAAAAAAAAATATTCCAAGTGGAGGGGTATACACATTTCTCAGCAACATCCCATTCCTAAAAATAATCCTTCAGAATTTCTTAATTTTATGGGTGGCAGGCAAGTTTACACAAGGAACTAGAAGTTTCGACTTCGAGCCCTTAGCTCGAGAGGCATTTTGATCTGTTATAGGGTGGTTCTGCTGGCTGTATTTCCCTTGAGTGTTTACCACTTGTGTGA
This sequence comes from Nipponia nippon, assembly GCF_047370975.1. Lineage (NCBI taxonomy): Eukaryota > Metazoa > Chordata > Aves > Pelecaniformes > Threskiornithidae > Nipponia > Nipponia nippon. The sequence continues at coordinate 45,325,024 of NW_028262336.1, read as the reverse complement.
TCTCAGGAAATATTTCTGCAGGGTAATGCCTGCTGTGGCAGTCTCTCTCTTGACAGGAGAGATCTTTCCAGGATCTGCTTATTCATAATACGTTAAGTGTGTGAAACTCTGCAACAGCCTTTCTTCTGTTCTGTGTGTTCATTTTGCCTCCTTTCTCTGTCTCTCATCTTGATCCTGTTTAATGCTGTAGCCTGCTGTTCTGGACTCCATACTGACTGTAACAAGCTCCTCCTGTTTCTTGTTATTGTCAGCTCTCCAGTGAAACTTGGATTGATCTTAACATTTTCAAGACAAAAGGGTGGAAGAGGATATGAAGATATTTGCCCTTGTAGCTTAAAATCTCAGAGAAACTTTGCCTTTGCAACTGCCAGGCTTTAATACAACATGTATGTGATTGGAAGTATGCATCCTCAGAAAGTCTTCTAAATACTGAGTGCATTGTTTATTTGGAAGTATGCAAAATGTTTCTAAATGAATTGAGTAGCAAATGCTACTTCATTCCTTTGAAAAATGCATTTAATTGTTTCTAGTAAGTTAAATATTTTTAGCAATTAACTCATTAAAACTGGCCATTAAATAGGTATAATGGGGCTTGAAAGTGAACAGTTCTTAGAGAAATGGGGCAGGCTTTATTAGTTTGTTTTTTCTGAATGAATTAATGATAAAATGGTATAGGTTCAGAAATGTTAAAGGAGAAGTCATCTTGATGACTTCAGATTAGCCCAAAGTACTCTAACGTTTAATTTGGCCTTGGACTTCTGGTAACCCTTTACCTGCATTTCAGGTACAGGTTATCGCCTTTCTTGAAACTTAGATTTCCAAGTAGGAGTATGTATCTGAATGGAAGGTTATACCTAAATGCTGTTTCACAGATGACTCAGATGTGATAGTTTACAGCAGAATTGTGACATGTAATCAAATATTAGGGTTTTTTTTCTTTCTAAAGGATGTGACACATTTTTGACGTTCATTTAAGTGCCTGAAATCTCTTGAGCCATTGAACAAATCCTTCCACTTACGCAAATGTTCATTTTTGTAATCTGACCAAAACTTCCCTGTGTGGGTACCTGAATGCAGCCAAAGTACCAAACTGGCTTATCACTTTTTATTATTACTTGTTTTGCCTACTTCAGAAATTGTTGTGTGTAATTGTTACTTGAAATTCTGGTGTTTAGCAGTGTTGCTGTGGGGGTTATCGGAAATTCAAGTAGCTGTTGACATAAAAGCCAGCTCTATTTTAAGGAAAGCGTATGTGTCTCTGAGGTCTCCACCAGGACCTTACAGTGAACATGGAGGCTCCCATTTGGAGCATGTGTGACTTCGCTGTGTAAACAGAAAAGCATATATCTAAGTTATAAATCCCAGAAATCTATGCCTTACTCTGCAGCTGTTGCTGTAGCGCTAAAAAAAAGGTGATGGTCATGTCTCATCCTCCCATCTGCTTCTCCAGAAGCAGGTGGAATTACGTAGCTCTGACCTCTTTCACGTGCCCAGCATGGGCAGAGAGCTCTTGTGTACCAGTTGTCCGTCCTGCCAGGAGTACCTCAGAGAACTGTGGTTTGAGCATAGCTTCTGTATGACTGCTGAAGCTGGGTCCATCTTCCCCCAGAGAAGCAGCAAAAAGAGCGCTGATAGAGCTTCCAGTTGCTCTGTACTTGCTTCTGGCTCAGTCTGGGTGGCATAAAGGTCTGCTTTCTGAAAAGTGTTTAGGTACCTAAGGCAAACACCAGAGAAGCTTTTAGAGAAAACCCTAGGCAAAATTTAAATGCATCTGATGAGTGTTCAACAGAACCCCTGTTGAGGCAGTTAAGAGGCAGTAGACATTTAAATCTTTGCCCGGTAAGATACCTGGATACCTAGTGTTCAACTGCTGAACATCTCAGTATTAATTTTGTGTCTGATTGTGTCTGTGCTGGGGATTCACAAATTAGGTAGCTGGATGTCTCTTTCCTATTCAAGCTTGCTACTTTACAATTGAGAAGATGAGCAAGAGGGATCCCAGCTTGGTGAACTCCCAGTCGAAGTTTTGATCACTATTCCCAAAGTACTTCTGCAGTTTGTTCAGTGGTTGCAATGCAAAAAAAATGCACCACCTGAAAAGCTGCAGCAGGAATTAGAAAACATGGGTTTGCAAAGGATTTCAGTTTCGGTGGAAATGGGATGCTGTTTTGAACTGCTGAGCCAAAAAGAGGATCCAGGGAGATCTCACTTCTGAGATTTTTTACCTGCCTCATTTTTATGAGCTACCGGAAGTTTTCAGGATCAAAATATAAGTGAAAAGAACTACTTCCATTTTAACTATGTACTACAAACTTTGTCTTTTTTTTCCCTTAACTGCTTCTTTTCTTCAGATGGGTATTCTACACTATTTGGAAGAAACAAACTGACGTCTGAACATCAAGATTATTTGAGATTATCCTAAATGTACATGCTGCATGGAGCATATAGGCCTGCCACATGCTGCATATTGGCATCTTGAACCTTTAAATTATATGCTGTAGATGATCCTGAAACTTAGTCATGCTATTGATTGTGAATTCTTTAAATGTTTTTTATTATTATTTTAATTTAAAAGGAAATGGAAAATGTATATTTTGATGAGCTAGGGTGTTATTTTTGAAAGTCAACTTAAAGATGAATAAGCAGCAAAACTATATAGCTGCTGAATGCACTGAACCTTTAGAATGTGATCCTTTTTATTTTTTGTAGATCTTCACAAACTGATTGATTAAAAAAAGACATCTTTAGCATTTCATCCCTAAAGGGTGGTCCATGGAGTTTGTTTTGGGTGTTTTTTGTTTTTCCAACAGATTTTCTGTGGTGCTTTTTAAGGATGGAGGGTTTTTTGTTTGATTTTTTTTTTTTAAATGAACACCGCAGTGCTTCCATATAGAAAAGGGCATAACTATTAAAAAAAAAAAAAGGAAAAAATAAGGAAAAAAATCTTCTGAAAGGATACCCTAAATCCTTCATTGCAAAGGGAAGAAAGCTAGTCATCTTAAACTTTATTTACTCTAGTTTCATTCACCGTTGCTGTAATCTCTTCTGCAGGAGAAGAATCTTTAACCTTTCACCTCATGGAATTCTTTAGCTGCTGCCGTATTGATTATTGGGATTTTGATACAGATTTAACAGTAGGTTATATAGCTCTATCAGCATGAAAATTAAAACTGGTTTTCCATCCCACCACAGTGCAAGAAATGGAGTGTAATGAGGTTCTTGAGGGCATACACTCCTCAACCTTATGGGAAGCACTAGGTTCTTGAAGAAGGAAGGGTCCCTTTAGAGGGCAAAGAAATGTGGGTGTGATCCAGATTCATGTGCACCAGTGTTGAATGTTTTGAGGCAAGTATGTATACTTCAGTGGGGTAAGTCCTGGTCTTATTGCTGCAGATTGACCATGTTGTGCGGGGCTCTTGCTGAATTAGGTTCACTTGCAGTTTAAAAATCAGTGGAAGCTAGGTTACATTGTAGTTTTGTTCTGAAAGATAAAAGCATTTTTCTTTAACTGTTTCTCATGTTGTCTGAAAAGTTATATTTTTGTAAGAATGTGCTATGTACTGACTAAAACTTTGCTTTCAGTGTTTAATAGATCCCACTTGAAAGGAGGTAGGAAGGATATAACCCTTCTGTGCTTTTCTGTACATTTCCAAGATAGAATAAAAAGTGCACTATTTCCCTAAATACTCTAATCTTGAACCATAATGATGTTTTTTCCTTCAACACCTGATATGAACATTTTCTTAGTTTTATTGGAGGGAGTTGATTTCCTCCCTCTCCCCCCTCAAGATACTGTTAATGAAAATAAACCAAACAAAAAAAAAAACTTCTAATATCTGTATTCTTAAATACTACATAGAGAAGAATTTTACTGCGTCCCACATACATAAACTGTTCATGAAATCTGAGTAGCCTATGTAGAATTCCAGAGTGATACTGGAAAACTTCCAAAAAATTTTCTCTTCATTTGGTATATAATTATTTTTGTATTATACAGTTGTGCTGTTAAAATGCTTTCAGTTTGGAGAGCCAATAGAAGTATTCTTCAGTCTTAACTGTTCTCAATTATTGCAGTTAATGTTAATTCTTTAATATACATGGGGCACAGTTCTTCCATGGCCTACAGTCTGTGCATCCCTAAATACTCCCAAAGAGCAGAGCCTCCCTCTAAGCAGGAGATAAGTGTCTTGCATTTCCCTGAGTGTTTTAGCTCTATTGTATACATCCCAGAAAATACCTTTATTATTGCCTATGGCCTAGTAGTAACCCTTCATTTATGATCCAGTATATTGTATAGCTGCAAATGAATGCAGATGTCCTATAAACAGTTAACGTGTATCCTTAACTTTGCGAGCATGAATATTCCCTTTGATGGTTAGCGTGATTACTCATGTAGGTGAAATTAAGCACACAGGCATTCACTGGGACAGGGCTTACAGCATATATGTTCCTGAGTGAGCTTGATAGATGTAGAAATCAGTCACAACAATTGGGGGTGGTTGTTTTTTAGCGAAGAAACTTGTGAACTGGAAGATGACTTAATATGCTTGCTGGCTTGCTGTACGAAGGCTAGCACTTTTCTTTAGCATCGCTGCACAAAGCTGCCTGAGCACAGAGATGTTGGGTGTGCAGGGATATTCTGTAATCAGTTCCTGAAATGACCAGGGGACCTGAATTATATATTGATAGGTGAGAGGCAGCAGTGCTTGAAATCTTTCCTTTTCAACTGGTACAGTATAGAGTTGGAGGAATTATTTTTTTCTTTAAACTTTTTTTAACGTAGGTTTTTTTTAAAGTGATAGATGCAGTATAAAGCAATTCGGCAAATGCTGAACATTATATTTTTTTAAGTTGCTGAATTGATTCTGAGCAAATACATACACAGTCAGTCTTTATTTATTTGTTGCTGTAGTGTAGATTTCTTAAAAAGGAAAACAAGTCTCTTTGTGTTAGAATTTTCAAACGCACACTGCTATAGCTGATCAGTTTTCCATGTTTAAGGACAGTTGGGAAATAGCTATGATTGCTGCACTATGTATGCGAACAGTTCCCAAGATATGGTTAACATTAGGGTTTGCTTAATTATTCTTTGCACTAAACGCTGCTTCCACCTAGAAATGTGATTTAAATATTTTAAAACTTGATTGATAGTAGTTTGTGCAAAGAGAAGACTGCTGGCGTTGTATCTACTGCATCAGTGCAGTGCACGTGTTACAATAAAGGTACGCTATTATTACTTGTGTGTTTGAATTGTTAAATACATTGGGGATTCAGTGTTAAAATGACAGAATTGATGGGTACGATGCTTACCATTGTACCTCTCTTTTTTCTTTTCCTTGTCACCTAACACACAGGAAGGTACTTAATGCTCCCTTTTCTTGTGTATCTTTTCTGTCTCTCTGATAAATTCAGTTATTTTCCGTATAATATATGCTGAGATAAGATACTCTGTAGTATGGAACAGCATATTGATGTTTGCAGTGGGGAGGATCGCTTGAGGCTTCAGTGATCTTTGCCTAGAAAGAGTTAATTTTCTGTAGAGAACTGTAGATGTGAGTTCTTTGGAGATCTATAAGTGTAAGTTTTTTAGTTTTTCTGCTGAAGTGGCAAGTTGGCTTTGGGTGGCAGTGTGACTCATTGTGTGGCATAGAGAAAAGATAGGCTTAGGAGAAATAAGTGAGACATTAAGAATGATGCAAGCTTTGGCACAGACGTTTAAGGAAGAGGGAGAAGGGCATGAGCAGGCTGAGGACATTGAAGAAGTTACTCTGGGGTGTGATTCAGAAAGATTAATGATGTCAGACAACGTGTAACTTCTAAAAGAGATTGTGGAGAGATTTATATAAATTCCAGCTAACTGGAAAGGAGAAGTGTTTACATCTGTCCTATGTATAGTGATAGCAAAGGGCTTGGTAGTTGGGAAAAAGAAGGGGGAAGGCTTAACTTTGGGGGAGGAGGGGGGAAAGTCTCATGTACGGACTTTGAGGGTAGGATAAAGAGTAATTTTAGAGCGCCTACATCCATCGCAGGGAAGGTAGGTATCTCTTGCTTTTTTATTTTCACTGTGTAGAGTTTGAGGCGTTGACAGCTTGCTGGAAGGAACAAGGTGAGGGGACAAGTGAAAAGAAGAGTACTCAATTTCTTATTTTAATTTAGGAATAGGAGACTGCAGATGATGTTGCCTGAGGGGTAACATGAGGCAGCTGACAAACCTTGTCCACAGAGAAAAAAGGAGTAGTTGGAATCATTAAAGGAGATGCTGAAGGAGCAAGTGAGAGAACTAGCAAAGGAAGTAAGTGCAGGAGTGATTAATAATAGCATTGAGCAACATAGAAGTGCCTTTTTGAAATGTGGGATGCTTTAGGAAGCAAGGAGTTAGAAATGTGGAATGGGAATGGTGGAAGGATGTGAAGAAGTTTGTAGAGTGGTCATCCATTTTAGTGAACTTGAGCTTCAGAGGTAGAAATGGAGAAAGTAGAAAGAAAGGAAAGAAGAGGGTGAAATGTATTCCATAACTGGAAGCATGATGACAAGTACTCCTGGGCAGTGTCAAGGGAAGAAAGGATGCAGGAGCAAGAGCAGTTAAGATGGGAAGGAACTGGGGGAATGAGCCAGGAAGGAAGAACCAGAAACAGGAGAGCACAGCAGATGTGGTGGGGATTTGGGGAGCACCTCTGAACATACCAAAAAAGGAGTGCCCGTTGCACTGCCTAGCTTGTCCTCTGTAGGTATCAGAGGGAGAAGGAAGAGAGATTGGCAATGGTTTTTTTTGACTGAGTAATGATTGCAAGGTGGCTCCTAAGTATTTTAGGAGAAAAAGAACTTAACTGCTGGAAATGAAACGATGACCAAAAGGAAACTATTCATATTAAGGAGTGCTTAGGGTAGACAAATTACCCAAGCAAATAAATACAAACTTCATGAAGCCCACAGGAAAGGGAACTGTGGGATTTAACTGTCACGGGTTGTCACTGTGAGCATGGAAGGGTGGAGGGCAGAAGCATACCAGTGGCATCTCTGCTGTCTTCAGCTCCTGGAATTGCGAAAACTGATCAGAACTGGCAAATGTATGAAAACAAACAAAAAAAAAAACAAAAAACCATACTGCTACAGCCATTGTAGGTTTTTCATCTGACTTCAAAGTGCCACGACAACTTCATTGTATGTTACTTGAAGATAATAAGTTTCACGACCTCAGCGATGAATGCACAACACATTGTGTGCCATATTGCCTGTGCAGCACTATTGGTACGATTTACTTTGAAAGACTCAAAGACAAAACTGTTTTATTGGTGTATAATGGAAACATCTTAGCGTGAGTAGTCTTTGTATATACAAAGACAAGCAGCAATGGAATTGTAAAACAATAGTTGTGGTAGATGAGAATAGCAAAGGTGAGTATATACAGCTATGTGAAGCTTTTTTTTTGTTCTGGTAGCTGCTAATGTTACCTAACACTTCCCTATTTAACTTTTCTTTAGTAAAAATGTTTCTACTACCATTAAAAAATTCTTACCGTGTATATAAGTTAGATACTAGGGAAAGGGAAGATACCTGCTCACAGTTTCTGGAGCTGGTTTTGAGGCAGCCAGGTACCTGAAGTTATAGTCAAGATGCACTTCAAATCTACTTCTTTGGGATCTTGACCTTCTACTTAGTGAAGCCCCGTGTGCCTTAACCTCTGTGGTGGCTGGGATCAGATGCCACACCTCTGGCTATTTGAAATGAAGAAATGGTTGAGTGTGCCTAAGACTGCAGCAGATACCAGGCAGTGTTAAGGAAAGCAAAGGCAGTCTGTCTGGCCTCTACATGCTGACACGTGAACAGAGCAAGTTACACCAAAACCACGGAGTGTGGGTAGCTTGCAGTAACACGTAGCTAACGTGCGTGTGCTCTGCTGCTCGGGAACTGCACCCAGCAGATACTTGTGCCTCCAGCAACAGCAATGGCTGTTGGTTTGCTAGCCTTGAGCTTTGGGCACACTTGTCATACTTGGTCTGTCTCATGTTGATTGTTTATCTTTGCAGGTACAAAGTGAGCTCAGGGAAGACATCAGCATCTCCTGAAGATCTGATGATCTTAATACATAGGTGGGATGCTGTGTTTTCATTATGCACTCTTTTTGTTGTCCCAGGCACCGTATGGGGTGTGAGCTAGGAACTGCTGAAAGTACCTCAAAAGCAGAAGGCTGACCCAAGCTAGCCCAAAACCTTACAGTGTGTGGGAGGTGGGACTAGCAGGTGGTGGACTGCAGTACACTTACAGATTCCAAGCCACTTGCTCATCCTATCGCATACACTGACTTTTGCATCAAAACTGGCCAGGCTGTCACTTGTGTGTCTAATAGCGCAAAACATCAGATGATAGCGTCACTTTGCACTATTCCCCCCTTGATGATCTATACCAGTTCTGACAAAAATGAGCTTGCCTTAACATAGAGGTGCCTTACAGCTGGTGTAGAGCCCAGACCGTATGTGAAATGCGGAGAGCTTGCTTCTGAGTACAATCCAAAGCCATCAGCATGTAGAATGGGAGGTCACTGTGTTGTCTGTCCTAACCTGTGTGCACGCAGTCGGGCCCTTTGGCTGTGTGGTGTGGCAGGCTTGCTGTGGGTGCTGTTTGTTTGCAGCTGGGCAGTAAGGCCAGAGCAGTCTGGGAGCGCTGGGTGTATCGGGCCAACTCAGATGTGGGGTGCAGTGCTCACCCAGAAGCCTCCCCTGTAGGCATGCCAGGTGAATTGCACAGGAGACATGGGAGACAAAGCTGAAGAACAGGGAGAGGGACAAAGATGAGACTGGTGGCTGTGGGTAGACCACTGTGCTCACTGCAAGGGAAATCTGCAGCCCACAACCTGTTTATGGGTTCCTTGCTGGTAGTGGGAGGGTGAGACGGTGGACACTGGTCACCTGGATTCTTCTGGAAGACCATGGCAAGCTGCAGGAATGCTTTCCTGGAACACCTTCAACCTAAAAAAAAGTGATACTTTAAATGTGAGTGACTGGGAAGACAATAAACAAGGCAAGAGTGGAACTTAGTGCTCTTCAAGGTAAGTAGAGAAAGAGACAGCCTCATTAAAACTGAAGAGTCCCAACCATTTTGAAGTTGCTGACTGCTTAGCCTGGATGCATGAAAATATTGACAGCTTTTGGAAGTTTTATCCTTAATAATGAAATTGGCTGTTTTCTTTGAGCTAAATTCAAAGAGTTGAACTGCTGCCAAAGCCTTTCTTATGTAGTGTGTGTCTTTAGTCCACAGGTCATGCTGGAACTATTTTAAGAGCTTGCTCACAAGACAGACCTAAGTACCAGGTTTGCTGAGACTAGACGGTGTAGTCCCCCTTGTCCACTGTCTCTCTGAACTTCTATTTCTAGATGTGCTGCAAATGCACATGAATATGCAGAGATGTATGAAAATTTAATTAGCCATAACTTCTGAAAGAACAAAAATATTTCAGACTTTCTTGAGTGAATGGATTGTTTTCTAAAATCTGCTCAACCCAATTTCCTCATCACTACAGCTTGTGTGAAGGGGTTGCTGTGAAGGCATTTCTTCTGGTAGCTATGCCATGTAAATGGTCCCAGCTATCTTCTCTATACTCCCACCTCTTTGTTCTCACCCTGCATTAGTTCCTCTGCTGTGAGAGCTGCAGCTCTCCTGTGGCTGTGTGGAAAACTGATTAGGTTAAAAACAAGCCAGAAGAGACATTAAAGGGAGATGGGGAACTGATCTCACTTGAGCTACACTGCTGAAATGAATGGATGAAAAAAGCAATCTGCGTTTAAAATGGACCTGTCTGGTTCATCGTGTTGCCAGACAAGCAGTTGTGCTGGCAGACCTGAGTGGTGTGCAGGCATGGCAACTGGTGATGGGGGAAGCAGCTCAGAGGAAGGTGTGGGATAAGGGAAAAAATGTTGAAAGCAAAGGCTGTAGCATCATCGTTTATGCCTGCTTTAGAAATATCGGGGAGGAATTGTTAAGGGAGTTACTCCTTGGTTTTTTTTTCTTGTTATTGTTTTTTCTCTAGTCACATCTACTGAACCATTTATGGGTCCCTTCCAACTTGAGATATTCTATGATTTGAATCATCCAGAAGTTTCAAATAGTTTGAATTTGTGGGAGCAGCTAAAAGGTGATCCAGCAGAAACCACATGCCACTTTGGTCCAATGGAAATTAAGAGATTTATCTGTGTCAACAGTCTGCATGTAGCTTTTGTACGGGTGTGTGTTGTTTTTCAATTACTTGTTGCCATTCATACCTTCAAAACTTTTAAATAAAATTTTGTTTGTGTTAGTAATTTAACTCTGCTAGTTCATTTCAGGTAAATAGACTGATTTTGTTCCGTTTTCTGTGGTTGGGTTAAAAATGATAGTAATGCCACTAAAGTTTTAAATGCTCTTTCTCGCGAGGGGTTTGTTTTAAAGAATACATGGGCAGGACCCATTTCATGCAACGTGAACTTCCTGGCTGTTGATCTGCTTTGCTATATTCTTTAAAAAGAAAGAAATGCAAGACCTATTATTTCATTTTATTTTCACTACAAGCAAAAATCAGCAATGTGGTTTTAGATCCATGTGCAGAAGGAGTCCTATTATATGTTATTACAAAGGTAAGGACCTGCTCAGTAAGCTACAGCTGAAGGAAGCTGTGTGGGCCATGGTGAAGCACTCAGGTGACTTCTTTCATCTACCAGAAGTGCTTCTCCATACTGAACGTGTGTTATTCGGGAGAGCAGAAGAACATGGGCTAGATCTGGATGGTGCCTGTGAACTGGCTTCTCGGGCCTCGCGTGGCTGCCTGGTGGCAGCGGGTGAATCATTTTTTCAGTGAGTGGCAGAAATTCGGCCTTTCTTGAGCATTCAGTTGTGAACAAGTGATACTCGAATGCCTCTGAACTTCAGACACAGTAAAATACATCTTATGCCGTGCCAATAAAAATGCATTTTAATAGCTTTAAATGTTTTATAGTGCTTCCAGATACATGCAACCGTGGATGCGTTTCATTCTGTATTTTATGTAACTTTAAATGGTGCTTTATAGTTGCTCTTATCCCCAGATATAGTGAAGAAAAATAGATGGTTAAAATGAAAACAGCAAGCCATAAACGATTTTATGAAATGAAGTTGAAAACATGTGATTCCTCTTAAGAGCGTGTTTTCCGAAGGCAAAGGCTGAAATGCCGTAAGAAAACGCAGTCGTGGCATCACAGTGTGAAAGCTCGGACAGGACTGTGAGTTCATCTGATTGACCCAGAATGAAATGAGCTGTGTTTGCATCATTCCTGATAACCTGTTTGGGTGCTCTGAAAGGCGTGAGTAGTGACTGCAAAGAGAATGAATTAACTCTGGTGAAGGCCGGCAGCTGGGTGGAAAGCTGGAATGTGACACTGCATTTTCTCAGATTGCTTTTCTAGGGTAAGATTTCGTACCAGATAAAGTTAGGAAGTGCCTGTGTAAGAGGAGCAGGTCTTAGAGTTTAGGAGGCGTAAGAAAAACCTGCAAGGAAAAGGAGGTCTTTCACTTAAAATAGTTGATAGCCTGGGCTACATGACCACATCCAGGCTGACTACAGCACAGCCTGGGATCCTGATCTCTGTTGCACCTAACACTGATTCTCATCAAGTTCTTGTATCGGTGTCCTTCTGTCCCTGACCACCCTGAACGTGGGTGCAGGTTGCACCCAGATGTGGAGTCAAGTCATGCTTGGGGAAGCCAGTAGGAAATTTTCTTGTGTGTCTTAGCCCAGATGTAGTCTGGGTGCAAATGCTTTCTCTCGGGGTTGGGAAGGTGGAAAATGCCCCTACAGGCTCTTATTTTCTCTCATGCATGGCATTTGAAGCAGCAATCATACTCCTAGTTAATTTTTGGAAACATTGCCTGGCTGTAGAGTTTTGCCCAAGGAAAGCAGTTGCTATTAGTATGTTTTGACTAATCTTATTTCTGTTCATAGTCCAAATTGCAAGATACTTATAACTATCATTTTAAGCGCAAATTGCAAGATACTTATAATGACTATCACTTTTTATTAAAAGTACAATCTCCAAGTTTGACTTGGGTGCTATGGTAAAATTGGGTAATGAATCTCCCATTCCAGTGAACCAGTTCAACCAAGGAAGAGACTCATCATGTTTGCAGTAATTTCAAAGAATTACGAGCAGAAACAGCATCAAATTGTTAAAGATCAGTGAATTCATCAGCATCTTTTAGTGGACTAAGATTCTGTCATTTGCTTGAGAAGTGCATATTGAAGAAGCTAAGGAAACTTCTTCCTAAGAGTGTGATCCTTTCTGCAAGCTTTAGAAAAGGTTTAGTTTTGGTCAACATGATTTTCCTTCCCTGTAAGCATGCTTGATCATGACTATTTTTGTCGTTATTAGCTTCGCTAGCAGTATTGCTAATTTGATTGCACAGTTATTTAAATATCTAGGAGTAGCTAGTTAGAGCCATGCTGAGGCACTTCCATCAGAGGGTCCCTAGTCCAGCTACTTGTTCTCAGGCTCTAGCAAAAGTTTATCAGGAGCAATACCACATAGTGATCCAGTTTTTGATATCTAACAGGTAGTTTGGATGCATTTGACACAAAGCTGAGTACTGAAATCCTCATTCTGGTGACCATTTTACCTTTCACTTTTTCCTCAGGGGTAGATAAAGACAGTGACAATGTATTGCCACTGACTTTTTCATCCTGCAGCCTCTCAGCAGCTGCAGATTCACATCCTTCTTTGTCAGAGCTTCCCTTCAAATTTTCATTATTGCATTTCTACTACTTTTGGCCTGTGATGGCTAAGGCGGCACAGTTGTGGGTGTCTTCAGCACTGTAACATCCCTGAGTCTTTGGATCCCCTTATGAGCTTCAACCACCTTTTCTTTTCTAACGCTATTTTAACTTTACTGCTAAGTTTCTATTCCTTTTTTTGCCTTTTACAAACAGGAGTGTTTTTCTTTGTTTCTGCTCTAAGCAAAATAATTATGTTTGATATTTTTGCTTAAGCCCCTTTCAGGTTTGTGCTCTCCTCGTGCAAATTTTTTGTGACACTAGAAATTGAAATCAAGTAATCTAGAACACCTGCTTGCCTGCGCTGGTGTATGCAGATAAGTCACAAAAGAAAATTGCTACGTGTTTTTCTTTGGTCCTAGATAAATCGCCTACCCAAGCACTGCAATAAGCTTGACACTAGTATACTCTTCATTTCAAATTTAATAAAAATCTGAAGCACTGACTTTGAGAAATATGCATACAGCAAATAGTCCATGCGAGTGTCCACAAGTTTTACTCAAAGTTTGGTTTTGTTTTTAATCGAGTTTGGATATAAAGCCATAAAAATGTAAGGCAGTGACAAATCTGTGTGTGTTTTATAGCCTTGTGTCAATAGGGGAAAAAAAAACCACACAAAGCTTTATTTTAAATAGAGATGTTGGAAACTTCAGGGAAGGGCTGTCAGGGACATAGCAATTTGGTTTGCAAAGATAATTATATTTAGTGCCTAACTGTTTAGTTCTTGAGGATTTCTGTGACTTCAGGAAAGCAAATGTTTGGTCTTGCCGATTCTGTCCCATGGGGCCTCATGCTGTGGTTTCAACCTGATCTGTCTCTGGCCTCCCTTTTCCCAAGAACTTGATGATTAAACGTATTTAAACCTTCCTGAGGTGCTGCTGTACGTCATTATTAGGTATGGGCACAATCACGGGAGCAACACCAAGACTGGGACAAGAACAGACGATGCCTAGAAATACCTCTGATGAACGAGAGACACAAAGTGTCGTGTTGTCGTGGGGCACTGTAGTTAGGATATTATATTTAATATGGGATTTTTCTAGCTTTTAACTGTGTGCAAAGTTAATTGTAATATCATTTTGAGATGAGGGAGAAGAAAAAGAAACCACTTGAGTAAAATGCATTCAAATAAAACTAACTCCAGGAAGATCCTGAGCTGGCTCTAGCAATACCCTGGTGGAAGAAAGGGATTTTTTTCTTTTTTTTTAGCCAGCCTGTTCTCCTCTGAAAACAGAGGTTATGCAGTTGTGCTTTCCCTAGCTCTCTTCCCGCTCCCTCCTGCCTAGCCTTGCTCAGTAACCCTAGATCTTGTCAGCCAACTTCAACCAAATTTGACAGAGGGGATTTGAGCTCAAAGATACTAAGTTCTGACAACTCTTTGCCTGGGTGGAAAGGTATCTTGTTTCTGCTACAAAGGCTTCACTGTGAGTGAAGGAGAATCTGTCATGCAGAGGGATGTGACCAGATGGCCCTCATGCGAGGAGAGCTTTCACTAGAGCTGGTGCCTTACAGGACTGCTGAGCTCTACTGCCTTGGGTAGTAAAGCATGTGGAGGAGTTTTTGGTCTCCTTTTGCATGTTTTCTGCAAAGGTCAGCAGAAACAAGTGGGTAGATACCCTCTCACAGCGACCAGGAGCCCCCTGTTACCTGTTCTGCAGCACCTTTGTGGAGCAATTGCTCTGCTCCTGGCTTCAGCTGTCTCTGAGCTCTGCTGCTTCTGAAGAGAGATTTGTGCTGCTGTGCTAATCCCTTTGGAGATCCAAGTGGGGGAGTAGGCAGGAGCCTTTGCTTTTGCAGAGGCAGTCGTGCTTCTCAGACAGGAGGGCACAATAGGGGGTTCTTCTTGGTAGAGGCTGAAAGCAGCCACATGTGGGCCTGGTGGCTCTCTTGATTTCAAATGTTGGTGAATATATGCCTCATTACACACTTGAAAATTCATCCATGAGATGCAAACTCATTGGAAACCAAACTTCCTTGATTCCACTGTTCATATAAATAGTCTTTGACAGCTGTGAGTGAACATCTGGACAGAGCAAAATAAGTGGGTAAAGCTCTGGTGGCCCTGATGCAGTATTTTAAAGAAACAACAGACAGTTGTGTCCTGTCTGTACCCCTGCACCTACTGCTGTGGCCATTGCAAATGTCACATTTCCCAGCAACATCTTTTTCAGTTCCTTTTCAGCTTATGTTCATAGATCATATGAAAAAAGCAAAAAACTTGCTCTGAGTTACTCCAGAGTATTTTATATATT